>NC_056731.1:619529979-619717479 GCF_019279795.1 Protopterus annectens | reverse complement strand
TACCGCTGCCAGTTGGCTTTACTCGTGACATATTTATAAAGTGAAAATGTAATCAGCAGTGATTTTCTGCAGATCAGATGGAATCACTTAGCGCACCATGCAAAGCTTTTGCAGTGTGCCTCTCAAGAGAAAAGTCAATCAGCCAGCAAGTGTTATTTTCTTGTTTCAGACTGGCTATAACTTTTTCAGTTAGCAGGATGAGAACATATTTTATCAATAGCAGCTACCAATTTCATCAGAAGGTCCATGTGTAAAGTGTGTGTGTGTGTGTGTGTGTGTGTGTGTGTGTGTGTGTGTGTGTGTGTGTGTGTGTGTGTGTGTGTGTATTTTACTATACACGCAAGCTTTTTATATTAATGCACATACAGCTAGATACAGATATGGGGTATGAATGCAATGGTTGACTGTCAAATAATTTAACATGTATTGCCCTCAAATGACCTTGTGTTTGGAAAACTATAAGTTGTGAGGTCATAGGAAATGTAAGGGATTGTATTTGCAAGCACTGTGATTCTTTAATACAAAAGGGAAAAATAAAAACATATACTGTACTTCTGGAAAAAAACAATTACAAGATGCATGATTTTTAAATTACCTTTGGTACTAAAAATCTAAATGTTAGACAAACATATATCATTCATTTTGTAGCTTGCTGTATGATGGATAATTTTGAAATCTGTAATATTCAATTAACAGTTGTTGTTTTGGCATTATTCAGCGCATCAATTTATTAATAAATGGGATGATGGAACAGCAGGCTTTATTCCCATTTTACAAACAGTTAGTTGGAGCTGTATATTGCCACCACTCTTTCTCCAGATAACATTACGCCAAACAGTCCTTGTGCTTGCATCACCATATTAACATTCATTGGTTTTAAAATTATTTCATTTTCTGCCTTTTTCCCATTAACAAAACATTAAAAGAAAATTAAAATATATCTACAAATAAAACACTCAATTTTTATGCAAGTTTTGTCCTGAACAACTTTTGTGTTCACTGTACTCATTTTAATGGGATACTGTCAATTTCTTTGCCATTTAGGGAGGCTGCATAACCTTACTATTTACACTGCTGTTATTTATACTGTTTTTTGCTTTCTGAATATGTTGTAGCATTAACTGAGGCAACCTGAATGGGGTAATGGTGCATGTGAGAAATGTATAGACAAATTTCCAGACTGACGGTTTCTCTGCTTACATTGCTGCTGTGGCTGTTATTCAGGGAGCCTGTCAATACATCAACAGCAATATTGGTCACTGCCATTACAGCAAAAATGTTTCATGGAAAGCACTTTCACCAACAGTGGAGAATTTCTTTTCCCACTGTTGCGCATCCTTGGGGAAGGTATACTTAAGTTTGGGGGGGTGCAGGGGAGGGGCTTACCACCCTGCAAAAAATATTTCCTCTGAGTATCACTGAAAGTGCTTTCGGTGAAACATTTTCTGAGTTTTTGCTGTTAGAGAGGCGGTACCTATCTATCAACATGATTCCATTATTCATTAATCTGAGCAGTTCAGGGAGCATCCTCTTGCACTGATTCTGCAAACACTGAAATTTTAATATGTTCTGTGTGAAAGTGCCATTCAGTGTAATACAGAGCTGAAATCCAGTGCTGTGTGTCGTATAGTGAGCTGAGCTGTAGACAGTCTATGTGAGTTTTTTGTGATCATATGGTGTACTTGAGTGGAAAATGGGAATGACTTTTACTATAGGTGGTGCTGCCCTTCCTCTGCTTTTTTATCATCATGCTATTAGTATATTAAAGTAAGTGCGAGAACACCTACATAAAGAAGCCAAGTACACATGCTTGTGTGATAATGGTTCAGTAGGCAAACCTAATAAGCCAATATATAATAGCACATTTCATTCTGACATCTGCATATGAATTAAAAGTTGCACATTTAGTATAAAAATATACAGTTACATATTTATTTAATTCTGTATTACTGCTGTCTTCAGCATATTGTATGTCTACAGTACCTTCTGCTACATTACTGTTTTATTTTCTATATGCCATGTAATCTGCCTATACACAATTTGTTTTCAGTCTATATTCTTACTTTTGATGGTCTACGTTTGCTCTTTGAGCTCAGCTCAAGTTGTGGCTAAAAAGGGTCAATTCTACTACCTGATGCACGGCTAGGTTTGTAAGGTCCCTAGTAACCGTTAACCTTGTAACGGCCTATGAAACTATGGCATTACATGCAGCCTGCACTTCATTCAATACTTGAAATGGCAATAATGAACTTTTCTGAAAGGGCTAAAGTAGCACTTTTTTACAAACTTTACTGGCAATCCAAAACCAGATAATATAAATGATCACCACCATCAAGTACAGTAACAATATAAACATGCATAAATAAAAAACACAAATTACATAATTTCAACCAAACAAAACATCATTAGTGACATTTCTCACAAAATTCTGAAAAATTAGATAGTATGAATAATTCTATCATTAATTATATTTTTAATTATTGAAAAAACACTTTATTTATTCCAAAATCCTTATGTATGAAGAACTTATTTGATCTTCTAACATATAATTATAAACATAGAAGGCATCAGCATTATTTGCAATCCACAGCACAGACAAGTTATCAAACATTTCAGTGGTGGCTTAACCTTCCCTTTACCAATCTTAGCACATAAATGCCAGGTTAAATTACTTATTTTACTTTTACTCTCTTATAACCATATTAACTATTTGACTGATGAAGTCCATCACTGTACCACGGACAATGGAGTAAATCATAAGGTACAACTTTTCATCACTCATAACATTTACTATCAGCATGACTTAGGCCTTTTTATCCGTACATCTTGCTCAGGGCAGCTATATGTTGCAATAAGCTTGCCTCCTCCTTTGCCTCATCACTCGCTTCTCATCTCACATCAACTTCCCCCATCATTTTTTTAAGTTCTCTGATCTCTGCAAGCTTTTAAGATTTCCATCTCTGTATAATACATTTTTGGCCATTATCATTATAACCAAAATCACAGCCTCTTTACACCTAGTTAATTTTTGCTTCCCCATCTGCAAAAGAGTAAACGCATACTTACTATCTTCATCCCAATAACTTCTCCTTTGATCTCATGCAAATCTTTTTTGAACCTTCTCAACCTTAAATAAGCCCAAAATCTATATACCCAATCACCTCTTTCCTCTACTTTACACCTCCAATAAGTGTCATTCAACCCTGGGAACACTCAAGAAAATCTAGTGGGTGTGTAAAAGTACTTTTGCAAACACCTCCTTCCTAAGATGCCGAACTTACATGGCCTAACAGCTTGTCTGGGTATCTCAAAAATTCTTTGCCAAAGTTGTTTATCTATATTCCCATTCAACTGCCTTTCCCTAAAACTGCTAAATTTACTTGAAACTGCTAGCTGTTACCCTAGATGTGTTATATTCCTTAGAAATAAACCCAATCTCTCCTATATCATTCTGTCTCACTTTCATAATTCACTTCACTAAATCAGGGCTCTTTCCACTCTGACCCATCTGGAGGTTCTTGCCTTAATTCCTAGATTATTAAACTCCAACAGCATTTCTGATATTTTTTTCTTGTGCTTCTTTCCAACCCATCACATCAGTACCCAGTACCATAATACTCTTTTTTCACATTTCATATACTGTATTGTGCATCCGATCCTGTTCCAGACCAGCTACAGGGACCAGGACCTTTACTCACACTTTTAGGAATTCACTAGCAAATATTCCTGCTACTTCTTTCTTCAGTGTCTCCATTACAGGTTGTCCCAGTCTACCTTCATCTCCCTCTATAACTATCTTCATTAAGTGTACCCCTGTCAAACTAGGGAATCTCTCCATCAACACTGCCTTCCACTCTGCCTCATGTGCAGTCCTGTGGCATTTAATATAAAGTGTAGACTGACTTCAGATACTGACCCAGATATGGTACAATCAAGCCTCCCTGAAAGTCATGTCACTCTCTCAATTTCTCCTTGGCTTTCTGCCATTAAAATATCAGTAATTGTTGTTCGACATGGTACATAAATATATACAAAAGCACTAGCTTTTGTTTTACTGCCACAGCTCTACTGTGTTTAGTATCACCCATATCTTAAAACTGCCCACTGCAACTTGCTTTCTTAACTTCTTTTTTTCAACTATCAACATTCCATCTGGATTGTTTCTGTTTACATTAATTACTAGCATCACCTCCTTGGTTGCCATTGTTTTTTATTTGGATGCTGTGACTGCTGTTGATGATAAGCTATTCATTAAATAGACATATTTATTGTTTTTATTTTTTCAATCAACTTCATTATATATCATGAAAACAAATTCATTAAGAAAAACACATAACCCATTCATTGAAATAAAAAGGATATATATGTCAATACAAGGTATAAGCAACAACCAGTCATACGGAAATTGACAGGAGTTTTAACATTAATGTCAAAACTTCCTTCCAGTCATAAAAACTATTTTTAATGTGTCAGTGATTTTAAAGGTACCCACAGTGTTTTCAAAGAGTACAAAAATGAGAAAATAATAGCTGCTCAATAGCAGCCCAAGATTATTAACAATAGCAGAGCAATAAGTCAGAGTTCCAAAATTCCTGTAATGGGTAATCCATCTTGTATTTCAAAAAAGATGGATATATTCTACAGAATGAGGACTCACTTAACAAAACCTATTTATTCCAAGAAGGAAGCATACCTCTCAACCTTGAAACATCAAAAATCTGGACAAAGGCCCATGAAAAATAGGTACAAATCTGTATGCTGATTAACATGACATTTGTGTGCATAATTATGTAACCTCACCCACTCCAATGGAATTGAGAGTTATCAACTTTCAAACGCAAACTGAAGAACAGACAACCAAAATATTTTTTTTTAAATGTGTAGCAATGATGTTCACTGGGAAGGGAGAAGATGATTAACCTTAGGATTTTGTTTTTGGTGACTTGCAGTATGTGGTTTTATGTTAAAAGTAGGGCATTTAATGGTAGGTAATATTTTAATCTTGGCAAAAAAATATTATAGTTTGCCAGGACCTCCAAAAGTCATTCTCCATGGCCTAATGATCAGTGTCGTAGATACAGTTTGTGCCGCCCGGGGCTGTCTTTGAGTTTGCCACCCTTCCCCCTCACAAAATCATGGTCGAATGGGGCCTCCCCGTACACAGCCCCCCCCCCCCCTGCAGCGATTCCAATGCCCCATTACGTGGCTATTTGGCCCAATTTATCATCACTGTAATGTGCATACTGCTTTACTTCTACAATGATTTGGATTTCATTTAAAAGTTTTATTTTACATTTTACAGCACAAAAACTAATAGACATCTGCTAAACAAAGCAATGCAGTCTCACAATGAATATAGACTTAGCATTAAAACTTCTCTGCCCTTGAAACTCACATTAATTGAAACAGCATTGAAACCCACATTCAAAGAAAATACATCTGGCCAGTGGCAGATAAAGATTAATTTTGGGCTGTTTTCAAATCATAGGCCCCTTGCACAGGAAACATGCATGTGTTCTTTGATACACCTTCCTGATTGTATTAAATTATATTCCTTGTATAATATAGTACAGTTATTAGAGGGTGTTTTAAATTTATTGTTTTGAACAAGTTTTCAGTAAACAATGAAACAAAATGCATGAACCAATAATGACAAAACTGCCCAATTCAGAACATTTTCATCATAAGTCTACTCAAACTTCCACAATCCACCAGTATCAGTAAATATGCACAATATCTGCAGAAATAAAAGTCATCTAAATAATTCCACGTTAAAGAGATCTGTAACTGTAGAGGTTGCTGCTAGCAAACAACTTTATATTTTATTGTTTCATTTACAAATAAAGTGCCTGTTGCCCTTGAGGAATAAATTGCCTATGTTATATTAAAAAATGATAAGCTAGTCATACTGCAATAGGGAATGGATGGCAAACTGATAACAGGTTACTAGTTATCTCCCCCAAACAGGACATTCTCAGGACTGCAGCATCTACCCCCTTTAAAAGCACAACACAGTACAGTATCAGCAATGCATCCACATAGTGTGGGAGTAGAACCCTTCTGCATCAAAAGCAAGTATTTTACCTGTTATGCTACTAACAATGCAAGCAGCCTTGGCATAAGCAGCACTAAATTTTCTTCCCCTGAAACTCTCAGCTCCTTGTAAAATCCACTCGACACTCAACTGTATCTCTCAATTTTGCAGCACAAGAAATTTGGAAAAAGCCAAAATGTATTGGGCGGGGGCCCAGAAATCAGGGACACATTTTAAACATTGCTTGTATAATCTTGGAAAGTTGCTAGAATAAAATGCTGTGTTGCACCATACGTTTCCTGAAAGATAGGAAGATTGAAACTTAAATGGCTATTGTTTAGTGAATTCAGTTCTCACCATAGCTCTCAACCTCTTAGCACAAAAAACCTGGACAAAGCCAATAATGAGGGAATACAGCCCCCAAACATATTCACTGAATTAACTTCTCACCATAGCTCTCAACCTCTTAACACACAAAAAAAAACTGGACAAAGCCAATAATAGGGGAATACAGCCCCAAACACATTCAGTGAATTCGGTTCTCACCATAGCTCTCAACCTCTTAGCACAACAAACCTGGCAAAGCCAATAATGGTGAAATACAGCCCCAAAAATAGGGACAAATTTCAAATACTGATCTTATAAACTTATAAAATTGCTAGAATAGAAGGTTTTGTGTTACCATGTATTTTCTGAAGAATATGAAGTCTGAAATTCAAATGCCTGTCATTATTCAGTGATTTCAATCCTCACTGAAAACCACAGATTTTATGAGGAACAGAATAAAAATATGAGGCAAACATCTGGAGAGTTTTCACAAGTGGTGGTGGGTAGGGAATTCAGGCTCTTGTTACCTGTACCCAAGGTACAGGGTTTGAGCCTGAGTAACTCTAGCCACCATGTATATTTAACTGGGGCATTCCACACACACACAAACACACACATACACACACACACACACACACACACACACACACACACACACACACACACACACACACACACACACACACACGACCTGGTGCTTGTAAATGGTCGCACTATAACAAAGAAAGAACTGAATTGCAAATACCATTTACTAAAAACTTAGAACTGCTCACGGTAATCCCTATATACCTGCTCAGCACTGCAAATATCATTAACTAAAAACGTATAAATGGTCGCGAAGAACCGCTCATAGTAATTCAAATATACCTGCTCAGTACTGCACTGAAAATGCCATTAACTAAAGACTTGTAAATGGTCGCAGAAGAACCACTCACAGTAATCGAAATATATCTGCTCAGTGCCATCAACTTGTGGAAGAAGGAATACCATCAACTAAAAACTTGCGGAAGACCAAACTGCTCCTGTTTTTATTTACCTGGAGCAGCTGGGGGATGCACGCATGGCTTTCACTCTGCCAGAATGTACATTGAAATCTCTTGAGCCCTCAGCCAATTACAACAGGCTGGCAGGCTGTTCACAGAGCTGACATCATTGCGCATACTGCTGCACGTGATGACATCAGCTCAAAAAAAAAGCCAAAAAAAAATAATTCAAAAAAAAAAAAAAGCCGTGAAATTCGGAAATTAAGGGGTGCCACTCAGGAATCGTGGCACCCCATTGTTTGGACCTTAAAACGGGTAAAAAAAACGAGAAATTTGGTATGGTGGAGAGGTATGGAAGAAAGGCAAACCTGCAGGAGTATATACATGGTTATAAAAACTTACAGTAGTATATATCATCTTCAAAAAGGTAGAACTTGAAAAGATTTTGACAATAGAACATTCTGCAATGGATTAATTAATTCATCTGAATACAACTCCCTTAGTGAGAAGTAGTTAAATCTAAGATCAAATAAATGAACCACACAAAATCTGTAGACTTTGATATATGATTTAATAGGTTAATAGCAAAATACAATTTTGGAATGTACTATGAACACTAAGTACATGGGGCTCATATTTAACCATTCAAGTTGCATTTAGAACTGTAGCACAGCTCAATTGAAAATGTCTTAACATACAAAATAAATCTTCTCAAAAAAGTCAACAACAGAAAGAAAATCTAAGATTGGAAAACTATTGAATTCAATCACATTTTTAAAAAGATTGTTAAGGTTAAATGCAAAGCAGTTGTGATAAATATAATCCTAAATTTACCTCCAGAATAGCACACAGTTATTTTGATTTAATAAAATAGGACTTAAAGTACCAAGGCTGGAGAAATACAGCAGAACAAGAAGTGCATGTATCATAAATATACCTAAGGAGGAATTCACTTCTTCTGAAGTCAAAATTAAAAAATTCAAAGTAATCTACCTAACCTGAAAAATAAATAATACATGCAAAAATCTGGAAATTTAAGACCTCCACATTTTTGTGAATATAAATTTATCACAGAATACCCTATCAGTTCCAGGATTCTATAAGAATCTGGAAAGATGAGTATATTATTAACAATAATAAGACTTAATATGGAATGCCATGGAAATATATATATATATATATATATATATATATATATATATATATATATATGCACACACACACACACACACACACACACACACACACACACACACACACACACACATTAAGCAAGAAACATCTTTATTGACTTACTTATGATACACACAATTCTACATTCATATAAAATAAAACAAACCATAATGACATATTTCTGTTGCAGACAATATACATCATATCTAATCTTCTATAAAGTCATTGTGAGTTGAAACATTACACAGCTCATTCAATTCCTGCCTTCTCTAAAACCTCATTCCTCCTCCAAAACATTATTCTGCATGTACTCGTCCCGCAATTCCCATTTTTTCTATGCTACTGCCCTGTTCTAAAGATCTCATTTCCAATTCTTTTCTCTTTGTTACTATATTCACTACTTCTAATATGGTTGGTTTAGCCACCAGAATTAAATTCAGCAAGGCCTTACTATGTCTGGGCAATTCGGATTCTGTATCATAGTGCAAGAAAAATAATTTAATTAGTTACACCAATATGCTTGCCAAGTATTTCTGACAGAGTCTGCCAAATAATTACACTCCCAAAAAATATGTTCTCAATTAACTGGGAGTTTGGGTTGGTATAATGTTTAAGGTGTTTACTTACATAACAGACAGGAAGTACAGGGTTTGATTTTCACATGGAATAATTAGCTAGACTTAAAATAGCCCATAAGAACAGTTAGCCTAGTACTAACATATGAACTTATAAAAATCTATGAGCCTCTTTCTTCCCCATCACACCCCCAACACTTGTAGTCTACAGTTGGAAAAAAAATCGTTGGAGTCTGCTTGGGGTATAAAAATGTCTATGCAAACACTTCCAAGAAAAATCCTAAATATTCTAGATTTTGTGGGATATTTGGGAGCCATATACATACCCTGCCATTGTTTCTTTGTGAATTTCTTATCCAATCTCTCTTCCCAGGCTTTTCCGACCTCCTCTGATTGACTCCTCTAGTTATCTTGCAGTATTTTATATGCCCTACTAATTATTCCTTTAACAGCAGTTTCTGTTTTAGACTCTACTAAAAACTCTACCAGTACTGGTCTTTCACTTAGGATCCCCCTATTTTTTTCTCTTTGTCTACACACTGATGTCAACCCTAGATAGAGAAAGAAATTTCTAACTTGCAGTCCAAATGTATTCTTGGCCTCTTCCCATTTTATTAACTTTTCCTATCTCATTATTTGCAACCAATACCTTGGATCCTTTACCAGGTTTCTCCAGTAAATTCCAGCCCCGTCTTGCCTATTCTCTCTACCCCTATTTGCAGTCATCCTATTGGCAGAATGTCCTTTCTCCATTCCCATGTTGGCTTGGTTCCTAGAATGCTTTCTGCTACTTTATGAATATAATATTCTATATGGTTATTGTTATTCTCCTCAAAGGTCTGCATCCAAAATCCAAGTCTCCCTTTGTTTCTTGAGCTTCACCTCTGTTTCATTATCATCCCTTTCCACTTTGAATTACACGTTTCTGCTTGTGCTATGTATAGAAGCCTTAACTGTGTATCTATGAAATACCCCTTCAAATCACGCAATTCCAAGCCACCTTGTTTTATTGAAAGGATGAAATTATCCCACTTGACTTGTCCTCTTCTCCTCTCAGATAAAATCTGTCAACACTTTTTTAATTGCTATCCACAAGGTCTCCTCTGCTTGATAAAAACATGACTGATGTGTATAAAACTAAAGGAGCTAAAAACATTTTTACTACTTGTATATGGCTATCTATATTCATAAAATAGAGTATCCAGTTTCTTAGTTTTTGTATCATCTTTGCTTACTCTCTTCCCACATATTCTTAGCTACGTTTTTAACCCATACTAATAAGTACTTCATTTTATCGTGTCCCCATAAGTATGGGTATTGCTGAACTAATTTCTGTGTGGGTACATAGTTTATAGCTATTGCCTTTGTTTTATCTTCATTAATCTTCATTAAGTTTGTATCACAAAAAGACTTTAAACTGTCTCAGAATGTTCCATAGTACTGAAATTACCTTCTCTGGTTTTATAAGGTACAAAATAATATTACCTGCAAATAAAGCTAACTTCTTGATTACCATACCATTTACATTCTTGAATTTCTGAGTCCTTGATTTTCTTTGCCAATGGTTCTAAATATCACACAAATAACAAAGGGGCAAGAGAAACCTCTGTCTAGTTTCTCATCAGAGAGGAACCCTCTCCCGCATACATCTTCCTAATTAACCGTATTATTGTGCCAAGGAATGCAAATGCTTCCATTGCACTACTCATAAAAACCCAGATTACTCTGTTAAATGCTTTCTCTGCATGAAGACCCAAGAACAATAGTATTTTCTAACATTCTTCTTCCCTCTGGATCATAATTGTTCTGTTAATGTTGTTAAATGTTTGCCTCCCCTCCACAAAACCACATTGATCTATTTTGTCATCACCTTTGCCATTATTTTAGCCATTAGAGATGTAAACACTTTATATTTATGGTTTAGAATTGATATGGGCCTACATGAAGCTGGATCTGATGGGTCATTATCCTCTTTAGGTACTACAGCCACCACAGCTTTCTTCCAGAATGTTGCTGTGTCTTCTCTTTTTAAAATATGTTAAACAAAACCAGATCAATTTCTTCTCTCCTAGCCTCCAAACTTCCACAGGAATACCATCTATCCCTGGAGACTTTCCTGTAGATTGGTTATGTATCACCATTTTTATCTCACCTCCTCCCATCCTAACTGTTAATAATTGAGCACCATCTGCCTTGGACCTTGTTATATTCAATTCTTCTTAAACATTTCCATTTGTATTTTTTCTTGATGTCCACATTTCTCTGCTTTATACAGATTTTCATAAAATTTTCAAAATATTTCTAATACCTTTACAGGATCTATGGTTATTTTCCTTGTTAAAGGCTCCCTAAGCTAGGCAACAACCCTTTCTACATTCTGTTGTCTGAGCAGTTGTGCCAAAAGATTTTGTGCTCTGGATTTATTACCAAAAACAGTTGCTTAACAGCAATATTTCTATGATCCAAATACTCCCTTATTTTCTCTTTAGCACTTTGCAGTTGCACCTCTTCTTATTCTGTGAGATTCACTCTATTCTGCAATACTTTAACCTTTATCAGTCTATCTAAACAATTCTTTTACTTCTTAACCATATCTTTTTTCTTTATTGCCCTGAAATATATGACTCTTTAAATCAGCCTTGAAAGAGGTGAATTCTACTAAATAATAAAAGTTCTTATACTTTCCAAACAATTCCACTATTATTTTCTAAAAATGAAATTGGATTTTTAGACTATGAGAAGTGTATACATTTGAAAGCATTAACAAGTTTGACAGGAGAAAAATAAATAAATAAATAAAACCATGATCATTTTAAATAATAACATTAAGTTTATATTTAGAAAGATGAGATTTTTTTCTAATGCATATAGAAATGCACTACTTTTCTGTTTTGGGACACAGAGTATATATAATCACATCATCAGTAAATGCAAAAAGAAAGCATCCAAATGGCAAAAATACAACACAAAATTTTTAAGCTCTTTCATCAACAATTTTCACTGGACTTCATCAGAATACGTATTAAAATAAAAACACAGTGAAGCCATCATTTAACCACCATTACATCAACCTCAAGGATAATCCAACTACAAGAGTTAAACCACCCTACAAAAAAGGATGGCTTCACATACAAACAGCAACAACAAACAATGAAGGAAACCTATTATGTTTGAGTGGTACTTTTTACTATGTCAAACCCTTTACCATTTTAGGTGAGAATACTTATAACTTCAATGCAGAGGCATTCAATTTTCAACAACTCAGTGTACCTTCAAAAGGGTTTTTCATTTGTTCCTAGTAAACGTGCAGACTTAGGATAAACTTTGGTTGATCTTAAGTTACTTAACTGTAAGTTAAATGTTCAGCATTTACTGAATGGTTTGTCTGGTCATGGTTCTTGTTTGTTTAAAAGATCGTCTGTATAAAATTCAACCTTTGCAAGTGTTTTATGACTTGTGAAAGTGATATCATATGTATCTGCAATAGTAAACCCAAGAAAAAATTCTTTAATATTAATAAAGCAGAAGGCTTGCTATGTTTGAATTATCTCATACATGAGATTTAAAGTGCATGAAGGCCGACAAAGGCAGTGGAATGGTCATTATGCATCAGCAAAGATTATATATCTGAAATTAAAATTGTGTTAGCTAATGAAAAGGGATGCAGAGTTATCAGCTTGGTAGAAATTTCTCAAAAATATTCTTTTATTAACAAAATGTTATTGGATTTATTACTGGACAGCAATATTACACTTGATTTATATCAATTTATGGTTGCTGAGTTTGCAAAAATTGGTTTATTTTTCAGCACTCCTAAGCTATGTACTAAAACATTTCCACTGTTAGACCTATTGTTTCAGCTTCAGGCAGTGTTACAGAAGACATTTCTATTTCCTTAGATGCTACTTTTAACCCTGTAGTTAGGACAAATGCCTAGCTATGTGAAAGATTCTTGGGACCTTTCGGACTCTCTCTGGCATTATCAGTTTACTGGTCATGAACATTTATTATTTACCTTGGATATTAAATCACTATATACTAACATTCCCTATGTCAGTGAATTGATTTTCCTAGATTATATGTCTCATAATACTGTGTTAGCCAATAAATATATAAATACTTTTTGTTTGCTGATGGAAATTGTGTTGGAGAACAACTTCTAATTTAATGGCACAACTTATTAGCAACTAAGAGGAGTAGCTATGAGAGTTACTGTTGCTCCTTCATTTGCCAACCTAGTTTTAGGATGGTGGGATACTACTATTTTACCTAGAATTCCACATTTTTTTTAGAAAATGTTTTGTGTTATAAAAGGTTTGCAGATTATTTATTTTTTTATATGCTGATATATATATATAGATCAAGTTCATAACGTTGTTTGTTCTTTAAATCAAAGCACTGACTTTTTTTACTTATAGTCTGTGTCTGTTAATTACTTAGATAGACAAATAAAAAGTTACGTCTTACCATAACTTGGCATCTGTGTTGTCTTCCTTTGTTCATCCTCATGATAGGGTCTGGGATCCGACCCTTGGATCCAGCTTGGCCACATTTCACTGATTTGGAGCCGACTCTCATACCTACAATACCCTTCATCCACCCAACTACCTCAGATTGAGTTTGCCAAATCCAGACATGCTACATTCAGACATCAAAGATCGGAAAAAGAGGCTCAGACATAGGACATAACAGTCCTGAGATCATCCAGGTCCCTCAAGAAGAAAGGCAGAGGGATAGCTGGGTGGGAAAGTGAGGATGAATGAAGGAAGGCAACACAAATGCCAAGTTATGGTAAGACATAACTTTTAATCTGATGTTGTGTCCTTCTCTCCTTCTCATGACAGGGTCACAGTCACCAGATACGTGAATGTTGGCTGGCCCTCATGGAAGGATATGCAGGAGCACGACTGAACCAAAGGAGGCCCTGCTCCTCTAACAATATCCAATTTGTAATGCGACACAAAGGTGTGATTATTAGACTATGAAGCTGCAGCACAAATGTCATCAATAGAGGTTCTAGCATAGAAAGCCAAGAAGTAGCCATAGCTCTGGTAGAATGCGTCCTAGGAGGTTTAGGTAACTCCAACCCTTTGGACAAATAAATTAAAGAAATGCAGTCTGAAATCCATTTTGCCAAGGTAATTTTTGATACCACTTGTCGAATCCTATTCGAAGAGAAGGCTATAAAAAGCTATCAGACTTTCTGCATTGTTTGGTCCTGTGTAGATAAAAACAGAGCTGTCTATAAACATCTAGAAAGTGAAGAACATACTACCATTTGTTAGAGAAATTGGGAAAGAACACTGTCAGTTGTATGGATTTACTGATACTGTTTTCTGTAGCCACTTTAGGCATAAAGGATGGATTAGTGCATACGGACACTCTATCTTTATGGAACAAAATGTAAGGAGATTTAGAAGATAAAGCTTGAAGGTCAGAAATCCTCTTGGTGGAAGTCACGGCCGCCAAGAGAGCTGTTTTCCAAGACAGAAATGTCATATCACAACTAGCCACAGGTTCAAAGGGACCCTGTGTTAATGCCTGAAGCACAAGAGTAAGGTCCCGTGGGGAGAAGGATCAATAACTGGAGACCTAAATAAGAAAACACCCTTCATGAAGGATTTACACTGTCTGAACATGAACAAGGAATGTGTTTGACTTACTGTGTGAAAATCAGAAATAGCGGCTAACTGTAACTTAATAGTGGAGAAGCTAGCAACCTTGTAAAAAAGGGTACTGAGAAATGGTAACACATTTGAAACAGGTGCTGAGAATGGGTCAGTGTTCCTGTTTGTGGCCTAAACAACAAACCTCTTCCACTTGCTATTGTAAACTTTCTTGGTGGATGCCTTTTGTCAAGACAAAAGAATTTTCCTGACCGGGGACTGAAGCCTGGACTGTCTCATCAAGGTTGGAAGTACAGTACCCATGAGGACCATATCAGGGTTCGAAGATTTGGGTATTGTATCCCTGATGGGTGAGAAAGGAGGTCCTGAGTGGGCTCCAGTGTCCAAGAAGGACATTTTAGACCAGAGGAAGGGGAATCACACTTGGTGAGGCCAGGAAGGGGCAATGAGGATGACTCTGCTTGTCTTCTGAAGAAATTTGGGGATGAGCGGGAGAGGAGGGTAAGCAAACAGGAGTCCAGGGGGCCATTTGTGGACCAGAGCATCCCTTGGGGACTCCCCAGAGGAGGGATCACAGCAAAGAACTTGCTGCATTTGTTGGTGAGGGGAGAGGTAAAGAGGTCACAGCAAAGTTAACCCCAGCTGCTGAAGATCATGTTTGCTACAGATTGGTCTAAGGACCACTCGTGCAGAATCAGAAGAGATCTGCTGAGTCTGTCCGCCAGATCATTGGTTTTCTTCAGGACATGCATTGCAATTAGAAGGCAGTCTGAAGATACTGCCCACTCCCACACTCTCATGGCCTCCCTGCACAGGAGATAAGAATTGGTTCCTCTTTACTTGTAGATGTACCAGACAACTAACATATTGCCAGTGTGTACTGCAATAGTCCCCAAAGGGAGAATGTCCTGAAAGGCTTGCAGTGTTAGGTGGACAGCTCTCATTTCTAGGACACCAATATGAAACTTGGTCTCGTGAGGCGACCACGTGCCTTGGACCATCTTCCCATTGCAATGCCTCCCCACATGAAATGGGAAGCATCCCTGGTCATGGTGTGTCTATCAGGGGATTGTTCACAAATGGTCTGCCAAGAATAACATTGTCTGACTGAATCCACCAACTGCAGATGGGAGTCCATTTGATGTGAAGGTACAAGGGCTGAGACAGGATGGACCACTGATTGGCTAGTGCCCACTGTAGAACCCGCATGAAAAACCTGGCTAGGGGAACTAAGCATGGCTGCAGACATAGACCCCAGGACCCGCAAGATTATTTGAGCTGTGGGGGCTTGTAGTGTGAAAAGCTGTTGTACTTGACTCCTCACAATGACTATT
The DNA here is from genome assembly GCF_019279795.1 of Protopterus annectens. Lineage (NCBI taxonomy): Eukaryota > Metazoa > Chordata > Ceratodontiformes > Protopteridae > Protopterus > Protopterus annectens. The sequence continues at coordinate 619,701,426 of NC_056731.1, read as the reverse complement.
CAATGTAGAGGAAGAGAAGCTATCTGATCCCTTGTGATGAGTTGCATAGCTATGAACTCTAGATTCTGAACTGGAGTAAGGTTGGACTTGCACATGTTTATAGTGATGCCCAGGGAGTGCGCTAACTGGAGCAAGTAGTCCCTGGCCTGGATAAGTCGATGTCTCATGGGAGTAGTTAGGAGCCAATCATCAAAATAAGGAAACACTTAGAACCCCTTGATCTTCAGGTGAGCAGCTACCACTGTCATGCATTTGGTGAACATCCGGGGCGGGGGGGGGGACTATCGCAAATCCAAAGGGCAGTGCTCTAAACTGGTAGTGATTGGCTCCCAGGCAGAAGCACAGGTATCTCCTGGAGCACCTGCCTATTCTGATGAGATAGTACATGTCCATCAGATCTATGGAGCTCATCCAGTCATCCTTGTGCAACAGTGGCAGAATGGACTGAACCATAACCATTCAGAACCTCACTTTTATGTATTTGTTTAACTTGCTGAGACCTAGAATGAGTCTTAAGTCCCCTGTCTTTCTCGACAATAAAAAGCAGCGGGAGAAGGTTCCGAATCCTCTCTGTTCAGTTGGGACCTCCTGGAATGCTCTTCTTTGTAACAGCTGTTGAATTTCCTGTATTGCCTGTTCCCACTGACTGGGTGGCACATCAAGAAGCTTTTGGATTTCGTGGGTGGAAGGGAAAAGGGAATACATTAACCTCTGCATATCATGCTTAGCACCCAATGTTTTTTGAGTCAATTGAGTCAAGGCTTTGGGTTGCAAGGCTAATTGTTCCCAGACTCCCTCCAGAGATGGACAATCAGGCAGTGCTTCAGGAGCACTGATAGAGCTTATCAGGAGGAGGTTCTCTAAAGCCTTGGTTCTGCTGACCCCCTCTGCCTCTGGTGCAGCGTCTACCATCAAACCCTCCTCCTCTGCCTCTAGGGGAAGGTTCTCCACATGGGTCCCAGAAAGGCCCTTGGGACTTGTGGAACCACATTTTCTTACCCCCATGCTGGTTTCCTGGAGAAGGACCTCTGGGGGGTAAAAAACTTGATTACAACAGCAGAAAGAGTCTTTCCGTGCTTCTCGCTGGTAGTAAGAGTGTCTCTGACAGACAAAAACAGAGGAGCCATCATAAGGGGCATTAACAAAAGACTCAAACACAAAAACGTCCTGTAACCCTATCAATAATGTCATGTTCTTAAGAGTAAACAATTTACTAGTAGTAATACATCTAAAGTGTATGACAGTCGGTGCTTTGGTACTTGTTCTTGTTCTGCTTTTTATGTGAGGCAGACTTCTAGGTCACTAAGAGTTCATATTTTCAAGTATCTCAATGACATTAGGAATAAAAGAATGTCTAGTTCACTATATAAACATACTATGACCCACATCACTGCTCAGTTTAAATTTATCATTATTTACAGGGTTACAGGCAATAGGATGTTTAAGACAGGCTGGCATACTCTTTTGAATAATAAAGAATTCAGTTGGATTATTAGGTTGGGGGGTTTGTTTAAACCTGGTTTAAATGAGCAAACTTGATTATCCAATGAGATGCTTGTTTCTTGATGATGTGACTATTTAATAATATGGAGCATTTTTCACTTTTGTTATTGCACTGAGGAAGGCTAATTACTGCCGAAACCGGTCTGCTTATTTAATGCATTTATACATCAATTGCTGGAGCTGCCACAATAAATAGTTTATTATTTCACCTTTTGGTGCTGGACGTTTTTGTGTTTGACTGTTTTGGTATGGTCCATGCACCTGCCATACATGCAGATCTTTTTTGTGTGGAATTGCATTAACAAAAGATGCCTTAAAGGGCTCCGAAAAATCATATAGCCTCATCCAGGCATGCCTCCTTAGGGAAAGACCTAAACTGGCTGCTTGCAAGGTGCCCTCCATGGTGTGGGAGATTAACCTCACTGAATAGTTAGCGATAGATGAAAGAGTGGATACCTGGAAGAAACTTTCTTAAATTCCTCCTCAGGCATGGACACTGAGAGGGAAGCTGACAGTTCTTTGATCAGGTCCCTTTGAAGCCAGGTGAAATGAGCCAGACAGTTTAATGACCTCAGTGCAAAAGTTGCCAAGGCATAAATGCACTTCCCAGTTCTGTCCAGTGTGCTAGACTCCTTGTTTGGGGGCTGGACATTGGCAGTTTCCTCTGCTAGCTCTTTCTTGGTGGCTGCACCACCATGATAGCATCAACTATAGGGCCCTTACTCTAGAGGTTTCTAATTCCCCTGCAGACAGGAAACAATTGGGCTGCTTGGATATGGGCTCGCTGGTGTCAGGTCCCTTACATGCATGGCGAGATACTAAATCTACCTGTGCATCTGCCAAGGGGAGTCACCCAGGACAGAGATGGGCCCATTCTGAATGCCTCCAAGAGAAATGACTCCTCAGAGGAAGGAGATTGGACAAATCACCCACCTTTTTGCTTCAGAATCTCTAAAATGTCTCCAAAGGAGACATCTTCAGGTGGGGATCGGGGGGATATTTCCCCATTGTCAAAGTCTGTATTTTTGGTTAATGATGACAAGGGGTAGTCCACTTGCCTCCTTTTGCATGTCTTCTTCCAAGGGATTTCCTCAGGTGGGTATTCTGGGGAAGTATCAGAAGAAGGGGATCCCTAGTGAACAGGGAAATCTTGAAGGCCACTTGGGATGGGAAGACTCGTGGCAGGATGAGAGCAAGAAAAGTCTGGATCTGACCGAGGTACAGGGGCAGATTGAGGAAATTGTGTGGCCAAATCTCCAACTTGGAAGAAAATCCTCTCCACTATCTGGAAGCCCGAAGGACTGGGAGAAGCCCTTTCTACTTCCCCCGGAGCAGAGACTACAAAGGAAAAATGGGCAGGGCTCACCCTGGATCCAGGGCCTCCAGAAGGGATCAGACCTGAGGTATTGAGTGCTGAAGGACCTAAGGGAAGAGATGGCGCTGATAAAGAAGGGAGCCGATACCAGTCCCCCGAAGGGGCCAGAATAGGGCTCATCAAGGGCATCCTTGGCGCAGAGGAAGGGAGTGTCCTCTGTTCAGAGTCTGATACATATGGAAATCCTGAATCCCATGGCCCAGAAGCCAGGGGACGGATCAGAGAAGGAATCTTGATGGGGGATATGGGTAACTCATGGATCTGGCAGGAGGGGACGGAGCAGAGACTACCCACATCTGGATCTGGGCCTTAAGAAACCTTCTCATTATCCTGTCCCATGTCTGCTTTGGACTAGCTTCTTGAGAACCTGGAAGAAGCCAATGGGGGGGGGGGGGAGTCCTTTGACATGGAGGAGAAAGAAGGAGACTTCATCAAGGTCCTAGGATCCAGGGGAATAGGATGCAAAGTCAGATCCGACAAAGATGTCGGGGAAATGGTATTAATTTCCCCCAGATCCGAGAAGACAGTAACTTCTGCGGATCTGAAGGAGTCGAATCTGCAGATTTCTTGGGCTTCTTAAGCTCGAAAGCATCCATCAGTGAGGCAGGGAGGGACCTCTTTTTAGACTCCTTAGAAGAAGAAGTGGAAGAAGATCACAAGAAAGTGGTCTGAGTCTCAGAAAAGGCACCTAAGAATGAGTTTGTTCCATCTGTCAGCTAAAGGCTGAGGATTAATGGCAACACAGATTGAACATTCAGCTTTTAGATGGTTGGCACCCAGACAGTACACGCACTCCTTGTGGGTAACCTGACTGGGGATTTGATGCCCACAAGAAGTGCAGCATATGAAGCCAGGAACCAGTTTGTCAGCCATAACGCAGAAGAGCCCACCAAAACCAACTGACAGAAAAAGGTAAGAATTTTACTGTAATTACAACAAAGTACTAGTAAATTTAACAACAAACTTAGCATATTTAACAACTATTCGCTAATCTAATCTTTTTTTTTTTTTTTTTTTTTTTTTTTTAACATGAACAAACAGAATGCACACCCACATACATACACCCCCCCACAAACCTCCCCCACACACACACACACACACACACACACACACACACACACACACACACACACACACACACACTTTAAAGAAGAGGGAGGAAGAAATACATCCAAAGGCACTTACAATTTTAAGAGAAGCTATCTGAAATGCTAACCACACTTGAGGGTGCAAAATCCGCATCTGACTCGCTGAAATGGCAAACAAAATCTGAGGTAGTTGGCTGGATGAAGGGCATTGTGGGTATGAGGGAGGAGTTTAACAGTTGGATCCAAGTCTGTGAAATGTGGCCTAGCCAGATCAGAGGGTCAGATCCAAGACCCTATCGTGAGGAGGAATAAAGGAGACATCAGATCATGTGAATAAGTAGAAAAGAAGTTCCACAGTAGTATATTTAGGAAAACTTGCTTTCTGAATAACTATTTACATTGTTCTAGTGTCCATGCATCTCTGATGAAGAACATTCCAGCTGGCCAAATAATTAGACTGTCCTGACTGACTACTGATGAACATGTTTTTTTTTTTGAAAGGGATAGATGCAGTTTAAAACATGCTTCATTTAAAAGGGTACAGTCTATGAAAATTAACAACTGCTGATGAAATTGTCTCTAAAAGAAGTACACATTTTCAACCACTATTAATTTCTGGTATTAGTGAAGCTGCTTTGGCTAATAATAATAATAATAATAATAATGATGATTTTTTTTAGAAATAGTTTTGTTTTGCAAATGTAAGTTTACAGTAATGACATTAGGATTGTTATTTTAAATAACTGGAGAATATTAAGGAGTGATGTTGATGTTACAGAAAGTGACTGGTTCCACTCCAACTTTTAAATATAGGAAATCTAGGTGTCTTAAACAAATAATTGAGAATAACCAGACTAAAGTACCAGGGTTGTATTACACAAAAAAGACAAAGGGATATTTAGATGTGGGTTTTGCACAGCTGACAGATGATCCCAACATTAGTATTTCACACTTTAAACAACTACAGCTGTCAAGGAACATTTGACTTGCAATTCCACAGGTTTAGTTTGCATTTCAATATGCTCATTTTGTGATGCATTTTATGCAGGGATAACAACAGGAAAATTATCAAAAAGAATTAAGGAGCACCTGTATGCCATAAAAAATTAAAGACAAAACTAATGCCTTGATTAAACATGCTAAAATGTGTAAACATTTTAAGAAGTTTTATTTACTTATGCTACATAGTATATTATTACATTATACAGGTGGAAATTCAGAAATACTTTAGAAATGGTTGAAACAATGTGGCAGATTAAACTTCAGGCAGACAAATTTCCAGGTCTCAACAAGAAATGTTTTTTTAAAGAAAAGAGGGTTAATGGGGTAACATAATATAAGTTATTTGTACACATTAAATTCATTTGTTTTATTATTAACTTTATTTGAAAATATATTCGTTGGTGTGGTAAATAACTTGAGTTTCGCAGTTTTTCATCAGCAAGCGCAATGATACTCAAAAGGGAAAGTGTATACTTTGAGATAATCCAATGATAATATGTATAAAAGAAACTTATAAAAATGTTCTATGTGACACCAGGGAAATTCTGCCAGTCCAGCTATCTGGAATGTTGTAAATAATTATATGTCACTTGAAAATATTTATATGATTTATAAAGAAATGTGACACTGCCAGCCCAGCTATCTGGAATTTTGTAAATAATCATATTCAATTTGTGAATGTTAATATGATTCAAATGCTTGTCTTACAAATGTAAGAAAACTATATGTTATTTGGATATTAAACTATTGTTGCAGAAGTGTGTGTTGAACTGTATGTACTGAGCTTCAAGGAATATAACCACAGTGTACCCTACTGGAAAAGAACAGAAATGTATATTAACTATATACCTGTGCAAATGTATGTTTTAATAGTAGAAGCTGGAACATACAGACTTAACTTGAAAAACTTCAACAAAATAAGTTGAAAAGAAAAGTGTTTTACAATTGTGTTATCTCACTTTCAGTGCAGCAAGCAGACACAATGTCTAGAGCTAGAGGTTTTCCTATTGTCTTGAAACATAAATAATTACTAGGTTTCAAATGTAAACTGTTTTTATTGCTCTATGACTTCCTAGCAGCTGCACACTTCTGAGAGATATGTATTTTTGACACAGAGATGTTAAATTCTAAGTATCTGTTTAGCCTAGGAACTGCAGTCAGGTGACGAGTGAGATCATCTGAGCTAACACAGCAGTAACGTTGATTATTAATTTAAGAACTCTCTCAGAGAAAGACTGGGCATTTTGTATCTTGTCTTGGACCTAGAAACATCCATCATCTGCATTTGCCTTGCTCTGCAAGTAAGTTATTTAGGACACGATATATTTTAGCTATAGATAGGAATATAGTAAAGATTAGTTTAAATGTTTTCTGTATTTATTTGAGGCTGTCCTAAAATGTTGTTTTAAAATATTTCCTATGATTCTGAACTCTGTAGTTAATGTGTTGCTTGAGTATTGTCTTGTTCTTTTATTATTTATTATTAAATATATTTAAACATTTTAACTGTGGCTGGTTTGTTTAGAGATATGTACGCTCTTAGGGTACTTGCATATGTATTTGGTGACACTGTACAGGCCACTCCTAAATAGCTTTGGTCTTGGTCACACTTACGATTTGGATAATAGTAACATTACACAGTAGGAGTGGTCACCCTTTGTAAGGGCCTTTATAGTAGCTGAAAAGTAGGGGTTGTGGCAGTGATAACTACCTTATAGTCTGGACAGAAGTAGGCATAGCTAGTGAACCTGTGCCAGCCTTCCCCAGGTGTGTGTGTGTGTGTGTGTGTGTGTGTGTGTGTGTGTGTGTGTGTGTGTGTGTGTATAAATTAAATCTCAAATTGTGGGTGTGTCAGCTACTTGGGCAGGGACATGAAGCACAGATTGGACAGAGAGGGCACTGGAGGTTTTGGCTTAACACTCAGCTGAGATCTTAACCCTATAGCTGTGCCAGTGGGAAGTCTTATTGGGGATCTGGAGAAAGAGGCAGAAACCATCCCTAGACTGACTGTGATCTCTGTGTGCTCTTAAAGAAAATTGTACTTTACTGTGTGTGTACTTGTCATCCTCCCAATGAGTATGTCCCTCACTGGTGCTAGTGGTGAGGATTGAGACTCCTTGATTACTGGGCCAGTGCAGGGGTGTCACAGTCTCATATAAATAAAACAACAAAAAGGGTAACATCCATGACTTGTGCTTGATCTGCTCATAAAGAGTTTAGAACAAACTATGTTAATAGAAGGAATGGCAGAAGACATAAAATACGAGTTTGACACCATTAACAAACAATAAAGAAAAACCTAGATGACTTGAAAGCCTAAAATGAAAACTATGATCTATCCAAGCAAAAGCTTTAAAGGCATATGTAGAGAAAAGCAAATCTAGGAATAATCACCTTGCAATTTAATAAAAATGGCGATACTAACAGTGACAGATGGTCTTGGGTCTACCTACCCTGAATATAAATAGACAAGAAAGATGACACATTGTATGGTATTACATGTTTTAACCTGCTAGCCAGAACAACACTAAATATCTTCATAACATAATTAATAAGGGCTACATAACAGTAATTGCTAGGATAAGAGTAAGATAAATTAAGCATAGGAATAAAAATACTTTTGGGCTGATTTAGAACCACACCTGTGAGAATTGAATTAAAAACCTCAGCTTTGGCCGGCTAAGAACTTGGTTATATTCAACTGGACGTATAAGAGAATTTAAGTACCTTTATCTGCACTTTTTTTTAAAAAAATACAGCATTTAATTTGATTTAAACTGTGTTGTAGGAATATTAACTGAACTGGCAGTTTTAACTCTGCTCTTCAGTAACTTGAACAGAAGTTAGTGTTTGCTGAATTTTGTTATTTGCTAGTAATTACTGGTGTGGGGGTAGCCACATTCTTTGATTTCCTGTCCTTGCCTATTTAAGTGGTACAGTGTGAAATATTTTCTGCTTAAAAACCTCAGCTTTGGCCGGCTAAGAACTTGGTTATATTCAACTGGACGTATAAGAGAATTTAAGTACCTTTATCTGCACTTTTTTAAAAAAAATACAACATTTAATTTGATTTAAACTGTGTTGTAGGAATATTAACTGAACTGGCAGTTTTAACTCTGCTCTTCAGTAACTTGAACTGAAGTTAGTGTTTGCTGAATTTTGTTATTTGCTAGAAATTACAGGTGTGGGGGTAGCCACATTCTTTGATTTCCTGTCCTTGCCTATTTAAGTGGTACAGTGTGAAATATTTTCTGCTTAAAACCTCAGCTTTGTCCGGCTAAGAACTTGGTTATATTCAACTGGACGTATAAGAGAATTTAAGTACCTTTATCTGCACTTTTTTTTAAAAAAAATACAGCAGGTTGGCCTTTATAGTAGCTGAAAAGTAGGGGTTGTGGCAGTGATAACTACCTTATAGTCTGGACAGAAGTAGGCATAGCTAGTGAACCTGTGCCAGCCTTCCCCAGGTGTGTGTGTGTGTGTGTGTGTGTGTGTGTGTGTATAAATTAAATCTCAAATTGTGGGTGTGTCAGCTACTTGGGCAGGGACATGAAGCACAGATTGGACAGAGAGGGCACTGGAGGTTTTGGCTTAACACTCAGCTGAGATCTTAACCCTATAGCTGTGCCAGTGGGAAGTCTTATTGGGGATCTGGAGAAAGAGGCAGAAACCATCCCTAGACTGACTGTGATCTCTGTGTGCTCTTAAAGAAAATTGTACTTTACTGTGTGTGTACTTGTCATCCTCCCAATGAGTATGTCCCTCACTGGTGCTAGTGGTGAGGATTGAGACTCCTTAATTACTGGGCCAGTGCAGGGGTGTCACAGTCTCATATAAATAAAACAACAAAAAGGGTAACATCCATGACTTGTGCTTGATCTGCTCATAAAGGGTTTAGAACAAACTATGTTAATAGAAGGAATGGCAGAAGACATAAAATACGAGTTTGACACCATTAACAAACAATAAAGAAAAACCTAGATGACTTGAAAGCCTAAAATGAAAACTATGATCTATCCAAGCAAAAGCTTTAAAGGCATATGTAGAGAAAAGCAAATCTAGGAATAATCACCTTGCAATTTAATAAAAATGGCGATACTAACAGTGACAGATGGTCTTGGGTCTACCTACCCTGAATATAAATAGACAAGAAAGATGACACATTGTATGGTATTACATGTTTTAACCTGCTAGCCAGAACAGCACTAAATATCTTCATAACATAATTAATAAGGGCTACATAACAGTAATTGCTAGGATAAGAGTAAGATAAATTAAGCATAGGAATAAAAATACTTTTGGGCTGATTTAGAACCACACCTGTGAGAATTGAATTAAAAACCTCAGCTTTGGCCGGCTAAGAACTTGGTTATATTCAACTGGACGTATAAGAGAATTTAAGTACCTTTATCTGCACTTTTTTTAAAAAAAAATACAGCATTTAATTTGATTTAAACTGTGTTGTAGGAATATTAACTGAACTGGCAGTTTTAACTCTCCTCTTCAGTAACTTGAACTGAAGTTAGTGTTTGCTGAATTTTGTTATTTGCTAGTAATTACTGGTGTGGGGGTAGCCACATTCTTTGATTTCCTGTCCTTGCCTATTTAAGTGGTACAGTGTGAAATATTTTCTGCTTAAAAACCTCAGCTTTGGCTGGCTAAGAACTTGGTTATATTCAACTGGACGTATAAGGGAATTTAATTACCTTTATCTGCACTTTTTTTTAAAAAATACAACATTTAATTTGATTTAAACTGTGTTGTAGGAATATTAACTGAACTGGCAGTTTTAACTCTGCTCTTCAGTAACTTGAACTGAAGTTGGTGTTTGCTGAATTTTGTTATTTGCTAGAAATTACAGGTGTGGGGGTAGCCACATTCTTTGATTTCCTGTCCTTGCCTATTTAAGTGGTACAGTATGAAATATTTTCTGCTTAAAAACCTCAGCTTTGGCCGGCTAAGAACTTGGTTATATTCAACTGGACGTATAAGAGAATTTAAGTACCTTTATCTGCACTTTTTTTTAAAAAAAATACAGCATTTAATTTGATTTAAACTGTGTTGTAGGAATATTAACTGAAATGGCAGTTTTAACTCTGCTCTTCAGTAACTTGAACTGAAGTTAGTGTTTGCTGAATTTTGTTATTTGCTAGTAATTACAGGTGTGGGGGTAGCCACATTCTTTGATTTCCTGTCCTTGCCATTTATGTGGTACAGTGTGAAATATTTTCTGCTTAAAAACCTCAGCTTTGGCCGGCTAAGAACTTGGTTATATTCAACTGGACGTATAAGAGAATTTAAGTACCTTTATCTGCACTTTTTTAAAAAATACAGCATTTAATTTGATTTAAACTGTGTTGTAGGAATATTAACTGAACTGGCAGTTTTAACTCTGCTCTTCAGTAACTTGAACTGAAGTTAGTGTTTGCTGAATTTTGTTATTTGCTAGTAATTACAGGTGTGGGGTAGCCACATTCTTTGATTTCCTGTCCTTGCCTATTTAAGTGGTACAGTGTGAAATATTTTCTGCTTAAAAATCTCAGCTTTGGCCGGCTAAGAACTTGGTTATATTCAACTGGATGTATAAGATAATTTAAGTACCTTTATCTGCACTTTTTTTTTTTAAAAATACAGCATTTAATTTGATTTAAACTGTGTTGTAGGAATATTAACTGAACTGGTAGTTTTAACTCTGCTCTTCAGTAACTTGAACTGAAGTTAGTGTTTGCTGAATTTTGTTATTTGCTAGTAATTACAGGTGTGGGGGTAGCCACATTCTTTGATTTCCTGTCCTTGCCTCTTTAAGTGGTACAGTGTGAAATATTTTCTGCTTAAAAACCTCAGCTTTGGCTGGCTAAGAACTTGGTTATATTCAACTGGACGTATAAGAGAATTTAAGTACCTTTATCTGCACTTTTTTTAAAAATACAGCATTTAATTTGATTTAAACTGTGTTGTAGGAATATTAACTGAACTGGCAGTTTTAACTCTGCTCTTCAGTAACTTGAACTGAAGTTAGTGTTTGCTGAATTTTGTTATTTGCTAGTAATTACAGGTGTGGGGGTAGCCACATTCTTTGATTTCCTGTCCTTGCCTATTTAAGTGGTACAGTGTGAAATATTTTCTGCTTAAAAACCTCAGCTTTGGCCGGCTTAGAACTTGGTTATATTCAACTGGACGTATAAGAGAATTTAAGTACCTTTATCTGCACTTTTGTTTTTAAAAAATACAGCATTTAATTCGATTTAAACTGTGTTGTAGGAATATTAACTGAACTGGCAGTTTTAACTCTGCTCTTCAGTAACTTGAACTGAAGTTAGTGTTTGCTGAATTTTGTTATTTGCTAGTAATTACAGGTGTGGGGGTAGCCATATTCTTTGATTTCCTGTCCTTGCCTATTTAAGTGGTACAGTGTGAAATATTTTCTGCTTAAAAACCTCAGCTTTGGCCGGCTAAGAACTTGGTTATATTCAACTGGACAGATAAGAGATAAGAGAATTTAAGTACCTTTATCTGCACTTTAAAAAAAAATACAGCATTTAATTTGATTTAAACTGTGTTGTAGGAATATTAACTGAACTGTCAGTTTTAACTCTGCTCTTCAGTAACTTGAACTGAAGTTAGTGTTTGCAGAATTTTGTTATTTGCTAGTAATTACAGGTGTGGGGGTAGCCACATTCTTTGATTTCCTGTCCTTGCCTATTTAAGTGGTACAGTGTGAAATATTTTCTGCTTAAAAACCTCAGCTTTGGCCGGCTAAGAACTTGGTTATATTCAGCTGGACGTATAAGAGAATTTAAGTACCTTTATCTGCACTTTTTTTTAAAAATACAGCATTTAATTTGATTTAAACTGTGTTGTAGGAATATTAACTGAACTGGCAGTTTTAACTCTGCTCTTCAGTAACTTGAACTGAAGTTAATGTTTGCTGAATTTTGTTATTTGCTAGTAATTACAGGTGTGGGGGTAGCCACATTCTTTGATTTCCTGTCCTTGCCTATTTAAGTGATACAGTGTGAAATATTTTCTGCTTAAAAACCTCAGCTTTGGCTGGCTAAGAACTTGGTTATATTCAACTGGACGTATAAGAGAATTTAAGTACCTTTATCTGCACTTTTTTTTTTAAAAAATACAGCAATTAATTTGATTTAAACTGTGTTGTAGGAATATTAACTGAACTGGCAGTTTTAACTCTGCTCTTCAGTAACTTGAACTGAAGTTAGTGTTTGCTGAATTTTGTTATTTGCTAGTAATTACAGGTGTGGGGTAGCCACATTCTTTGATTTCCTGTCCTTGCCTATTTAAGTGGTACAGTGTGAAATATTTTCTGCTTAAAATCCTCAGCTTTGGCCGGCTAAGAACTTGGTTATATTCAACTGGACGTATAAGAGAATTTAAGTACCTTTATCTGCACTTTTTTAAAAAAAAATACAGCATTTAATTTGATTTAAACTGTGTTGTAGGAATATTAACTGAACTGGCAGTTTTAACTCTGCTCTTCAGTAACTTGAACTGAAGTTAATGTTTGCTGAATTTTGTTATTTGCTAGTAATTACAGGTGTGGGGTAGCCACATTCTTTGATTTCCTGTCCTTGCCTATTTAAGTGATACAGTGTGAAATATTTTCTGCTTAAAAACCTCAGCTTTGGCTGGCTAAGAACTTGGTTATATTCAACTGGACGTATAAGAGAATTTAAGTACCTTTATCTGCACTTTTTTTTTAAAAAAATACAGCAATTAATTTGATTTAAACTGTGTTGTAGGAATATTATCTGAACTGGCAGTTTTAACTCTGCTCTTCAGTAACTTGAACTGAAGTTAGTGTTTGCTGAATTTTGTTATTTGCTAGTAATTACAGGTGTGGGGTAGCCACATTCTTTGATTTCCTGTCCTTGCCTATTTAAGTGGTACAGTGTGAAATATTTTCTGCTTAAAATCCTCAGCTTTGGCCGGCTAAGAACTTGGTTATATTCAACTGGACGAATAAGAGAATTTAAGTACCTTTATCTGCACTTTTTTTAAAAAAATACAGCATTTAATTTGATTTAAACTGTGTTGTAGGAATATTAACTGAACTGGTAGTTTTAACTCTGCTCTTCAGTTATTCCCACCCACCCTCCCTGTTTTTGTTTTGGTGTTAATCTTAGTGGCCTTGAAACTGCCCGCCCCTCAGCCTGCCTCTGGGCCCATCTCATTTGCTCACTCAACTGAGTGCAGTGAGATCATATTCTGATTTCAGGCACTCCTACTGTGTACAAAGAGAGCATCTGGGAAACAGACAAAAACAATTAAGCTTATTTCCTGCCTTTCCTGTTAAGTGGTATAGACTATTTGTAGGCTTCTGAGCCCCCAAGCCCTTCTGTGTTTGAGGGAAGCCTTCTAGCTTGTTTTTTTTTCTTATAACTAGCCAGTTTTCTAGTTTCAGCACTCAAATCTGTTTCTTTGATCTCAGCACTTGTTCAGATTAAAAAAAAAAAATTTCATCTGCTTTTACTGTACTTGTGTTTCTACCTACTTCATTTTACTTTTGCATCATCTTAAAATACTCAATTGTATTTATTACTGCTTGGTGTAACTCATTCTAAGCCTTTTGGTTTAAACACTTGGGCTTCGGACCAGTTGTTTTGCACTGAGAGGGTTTGTGGTCTGCACTGTAGTGGCAGAACAGGTAGCTTACATCCTTCTAGGTTGGGAACTGCTGATTGAGGGCTCAGTGTCTGTTATTCTAAAAGTGTATTAATTCTGGTTTAAGCACTTGGGCTTTCAGGCCAGTTATTTTACATTAAGAGGGTTTGTGGTCTGCACTCTTGTGGGAGGAGAGGCTGGACTCTGCCCTTCTGAGCTGGGAATTTCTGGTTAAAGGCTTACAGTGCATGCATATCTGAACTGCTTCTTACTGAAGTTGGTGCGCCTTGTTTGCTGTGGCGTAGACTGGATTCGGGCCTGCTGGATCTAGCTTTGTTTGTGTAACTTGAGCACTAATCCAGACATTCTCTAAAGTATTCAATTGTATTTATTACTGCTTGGTTGTAACTTGATTAAAGTGTAGCTATCATTCTAAGTCTTTTGGATTAAGCACTTGGGCTTCAGACCAGTTGTTTTACATTAGGAAGGTTTGTGGCAAGCACTGTGGTGGCAGGACAGGTAGCTTTCATCTTTCTAAGTTGGGAACTGCTGATTGAGAGCCCAATGTATTAGTTCTGGTTTAAGCACTTGGGCTTCAGGCCAGTTATTTTACATTAAGAAGGTTCGTGGTCTGCACTCTTGTGGGAGAAGAGGCTGGACTCTGCCCTTCTGAGCTGGGAATTTCTGGTTAAAGGTTTATAGTGCCTGAATATCTGAACTGTATCTTACTGAAATTGGTACACCTTGTTTGCTGTAGCATAGACTAGATCCAGGCCTGCTGAATCTAGCTTTGTTTATATGCTTGTTGGTTATTTGCTTGTTATTTCCCTGGAACACTAATTCCACCTAATACGCGGCTTCTCAGCGCTTCTGTGGATCACTAGTGATATCTGCATTGCTTACTGTACTTATTTCCTTGTTTCACTTGAAAGAAAGTTACTGTTTGTCGTTTTTGCATTTAGTTACTTGTAACACATTGCACTCAAGTTACCTGGCACTTGCTCACTAAAGCAATTATATAAGTCAGCACTAAAAATTAAAAGCACTACACCCTCACTCCCCACTGGCCCTTGTTTTCAATTATTAAGGAATTCCCAATATTATTCTAGCATGTCCAAAGGTCAGTTGTCAATCTCTTCTCCGGTCCAGCTGGTGAATCTGGGAATCTTGAGGCAATGTTATAACTGCCTCATGTACACAGACAACCCTCTCCTCCTCCCACATAACACAAATACTTGCGAGAGATGCAGCTATTTAGGGAAACTGGAGGCTGTGCTCTCTCAACTCAGGACTGGCAAGACCAGACAGGAGGAGAAGGCAACTACACACACCACAAAACCAGCCTCACATAATGCTACCACACCACTGAATCAAACACATAAACACACAAAGACATACTCGGAGGCTCTGAGTAAAAATTTACCTAAACAGCAGAGGCCTCCAAAGCAGACACCCAAACAACTGCTACCTCAAGGCACCCCACAAGGAACACATAAACCACAAAATCAGTGTGCAAAGCAGTCACAGCCCTTAAGGCCAAATACAACACCAAACATACTTGTCATAGGTGACTCCATAGTCAGACACACTGACATCCCACTCACCAGGCTGAACAAGGAGAGGGTCACAGTAAGCTGCCTATCGGGCGCTAGAATCCACCACATAACACAAGCACTCGGGTCACTCCACGGCAAGTACAAATATGACACAGTCATTGTCCATGCTAGTGTGAACGACCTGAGACGTACCTCCCTGGACTACATGAAAAGAGACATAGAGGAGCTCTCTGATTATGTAGCCCAGGCAGGTATGACCCTGACCCTGAGCAGTATCCTTCCTTCACCAAGAATGATGCCACAATATAGAGACAAGATGATCAGCTTTAACAATTGGCTTAATGTCTGGTGCCATTCAAAGGGGATCCAGTGTCTGTCTGCCTGGGATGACATGCTTGACAAGCCACGCTGCTTTGCAAGGGACGGCTTGCACCTGTCACCCCTGGGATTCCGGATATTGGCTAAGGCTCTTGCCACCCCCATAGTGCCTTTTTTAGGCAAGGCTCAAATTCTAAACCTACCACCCTAGAAAACAAAATTGGGAAGAAACTGAGGGTAATGCTGCTCAATGCCAGAAGTCTAAATCTCAAAATGCACACACTCGAGGCCCTTCTCAGTATGGAGAACATCGATGTCTGTGCTGTAACTGAAACCTGGTTCAAGGCTCCTGAGAGCACCCTGGCACTATTAGGTTTTACCTCATATCATGCTCCGCCCCAAAACCCGGATCACACCACAAAAGAAGGGGTGTATCCATATTCATAAAGGATACCCACACCTCCAGGTTGGTGGCAACGCACGAAGCTTCGGAAACCATCCAGGTGCAACTAACCATAGGCAAAACTGCTCTACAAATTGTAGCATGCTACAGGCCACCCTCTCAAACTCAGGAACCCCACACAGCCTTCCTGAAGACACTGGAGGGTATAAATGTATCTCCAAACACCATCATATTGGGTGACTTCAACTACCCGAATATAGACTGGGAACATTACTCAAGCCCTAACTTTCTAGCCCAATGGTTCCTGGAGTTCATAAATTCAAATGCCATGGAACAGCTAGTCACTGTTCCCATGAGAGGAGAAAATATACTAGATCTCATTATCACAAACATGGGGACAAAATGCTCCACACCGGAAGTATATCCCTCATTGCTGAGATCTGATCATAAACTAATCTCACTGGAAATCAACATCCCGCCCCCACCCCAAACAAAAAAGACCACAGTGAAGAACTTCTCTAAAGCAAACTTCACACTACTCAAGACTGGTGTGGTATCCTTCAAGGCCCCTGAGCCAGTGGAAACCACAACCCAAGCTGCGGAAGCCCTTACAAATGCCTTCTATGAACACCTCCAGGACTGCATGGATCAGGCAATCCCAAATAAAATCAAGACTCTTTCCACAAAGGGCAAATGTCCAGTCTGGTGGAACCCAGCCATTAACAAACTTTACAATAAGAGGAGAAAGCTATTATATGATAGAACAAAATCCATAAAAGGGAAGTCACCCCTGATCATTATTAGTAAAAAAATACGAGCACTCATAAAATCAACTAAGGCCAATTTTGAGAGAAAAATTGCCATGGATTCAAAGGACAATCATAAGGCCTTTTTCAGCTATGTTAGGAACCTGGGTGGAAACTCCCAGATATGCTCAGAATTAGTCCAAAATGATACAAAAATCACTGAACCCACAGACATTGCCAACATACTGGCAGACAGGTTCAGTGCAAACTTCACCCCCCTCTCCCCCCCCTAAAGGAGAGATAACTATCCCAGTGGAGTGTAGCCTCCCAGACATCTCAAATGCTCAGGTGAAAGCTGCTCTCTCTAAAGCTAAAAACACAGCATCAATGGGACCGGATGGTGTCCCCGGCTGTATGCTACATGAGCTAAATGAGGAATTAAACCCGCACATAGGGCAGCTGTTTAATCTCAGCCTTACCACAGGATACGTGCCCAAGGAGTGGCGTACGGCAACTGTGGTCCCACTCCACAAAGGCGGTGCCTCACGGACCCTGGTAATTACCCCCATAAGCTTAACAAGTCTAGTCTGCAAAGCTATGGAGAGGATCATAATGGAGCTCATAAACAAAGATATAGGGGACTTGCAGACATTGGACCCGACCCAGTTTGGCTTCGTCAAGGGCAGATCATGCCTTTTGAACTTGGTCGACTTTTTCAAAACAGTCACCAAGGCCATTGATGAGGGAAAGGCAGTCCATACAGCCTACCTGGACCTTGCAAAGGCTTTCGACACAATACCCCACTCGGGTATTGTAGAAAAACTTACCAGCTTAAATGTAAACCCATATGTCACAAGATGGGTTGCAAACTGGCTTAAGGACAGAACCCACAGGGTTAGAGTTGCTGGCGCTATGTCAGACTCCAAGCCGGTCACAAGTGGTGTCCCACAGGGCTCGGTCCTTGGCCCCCTATTGTTCGGCATCTACTTCTCAGAAGTACAGGCCAACATGGGAGGACTTTGGCTGACAAAGTTTGCAGACGACTGCAAACTGGGCGCCATAGTGGAAAGTGCATCGGACACGGATATCCTTCAGAAGGGACTCACGGAAACAGATAGCTGGTGCCAGAGCCATGGCCTGAAGTTAAACGCCAAAAAATGTGTAGTCATACCCTTCGGGAAAAACAAGGTAACCCCAAGCTACCATATAGGTGGCAATCCACTAAGCACAAAAGAGGTTATCAGGGACCTGGGGACCCAGGTTGACAGTGGCCTTTCTTTTGACACTCACATTGCTAAAGTGGTTAGAAAGACCTTCTACATTGCCCACCTGATCATGAAGGGATTCACATCCAGATCTAGTGAGGTCATTGTTCCCCTGTACTCTTCACTTATCAGACCAATGATCAAGTACAATGCCCCATTCGGGATGTATCTCACCCGACATCTGCAGCAATTGGAGAGACCCCAAAAGTTCCTCACCAAAAGGATAAAGGGACTCCAAAATCTGTCATATGCTGCCAGATTGAAGAAACTCCAGCTCTATTCAGTCGCATACCGTCTGCTCAGAGGTGACATGTGCCTGACATACAAGGCCATGTCCAACCCGGAATTAATGGACATGCTCCACCTCAAAAAATCCAAATCCACCAAAACCACTAGAGCAAGCAACTTAAACCTTAGCACGGATATAAATAGGATGTGCTGGAGGGATAGATGTATCACTCAGAGACTCCCTATGCTGTGGAATAAAATCCTGGTCCATGTGAGGCAGAGCACCTTGCTGGCTCTGTTCAAGAGAAATCTTGACCTGTGGATGGGAGATCGTAGGTTTACCCCGGGAATCATCTCTGTGTCACTGCTGGACAGAGGCACAACAAACTAATGGGCACAGTATTTTTTCATATAAGGGGTGGCGTAAGCCACAAAACTTTGGGCTAGGCTTATAAATGCCTTAGGGCAGATAGCCTAGTATAAACCTATGAACCTATGAATGTTAAATAAACAAAGTCCCTTCAGCAAAACCTTAGGATGTCTGGAAGGAAAAAGTTTACAGAAAGAAGAAAAAAATTAACAAAAAACTGGCCAATAGCCCCGAACTCTGTGCATCGAGCCTTAGGTTGTTATATCGCTGTATGAACAAAAGTAAATAAAAACACAGCTTGGATGAACTAAAGGGAAAACTTACTGAGCCATGAAAGTGAAAAATAAGCACTTTCTTCTACTTAACTATTTTCAAGAACTGTAGATTTTTTCAGATCAATGTTCATGCCACAATAACAGTATTTCTTAACTATCTTAACCATAAAACTCCAGGCACATATCTAGCCTTACCTTCAGACCCTTCAAATAAACAGACACAAGAAAGACAGATTTAAGCACAAGGTACAAAAGCAGGTCGGTGCCATTACACTGTTACTCTGTGAACCGTGATCAGAAAAAGTCTACAGCTCTTGAAAATAGTTTATTTTTATTCTGACATTTGTTAACCAGGTACCTCACTGGACTATATGAAGAGAGACATGACTGAGCTCTTTGAGTATGTGTCCCAGTCAGGTATGACCCTAGTCTTGAGCAGCATACTACCCTCACCTAGAATGATGCCACAGTATAAACAAAAATTGATTGATTTCAATAACTGGCATTGTTTTTATTCATTTTTATTTTTATTTATTTTACATTTGTCTACTGGGAAAGTCCAACTGGACACAAGTCCTTTTTCAGCGAAGGCCCAGGGAGAAAAGCTCCACATAATACATAAAACATAATAATGACATAACGTTATAAATCTATATAACAATATATAGTATTTTGGTGCAGTTTTTTGCATTAAAATAAAAATCTATTTAATATGTAATATTACATAGCATAGCACATAGAAAATGAGGTAGAAATGCAATAGTACATGGAAAAGTGGTGTCATTCAAAGGAGATCCAGTTTCTGTTAGCCTAGGATGGCATGGCTGACTAACCTGGCTGCTTTGCCAGAGACAGTTTGCATTTGGCACCACTAGGCTTTCGGCTGCTAGCAAAGACTCTTGCCTCCCCCATAGTGCATTTTATAGGCAAGGTCTCAAAAACAAACTTACCAACATGAAACTTGCCAATCATAACAAAATAAGTGCTATGCTTAAACCAAACACTGCACACCCTAGAAGCATTTCTATCACTGGAAGATACAGATGTCTGGGCAGTCACACAAACCTGGTTCAAGCCCTCAGAGAGTACCTCAGCATTGCAAGGCTACAATGCCATACATTCAGACCACAAAACGAACGTGTGAGAACCAAATGAGGTGGCTTCCATCTGTTTTAGAGATAAATTCACCTCCCATCTGGTTAGACTGGACAATTCCATGGAGTTACTACAAGTTCAGGTAACTGTGGATAAGACCCCCATTCAACTCACTGCCAGTTACAGATCCCCCTCCATGAGTTATGACGCACATGAAACCTACTTAACCAAAGTGGAGTCAATCCAAATATTCCCAAACACTCTGATTATGAGGGATTTCAATTATCACACCATCAACTGGGAAACTTACTCTAAGCCCCAACTCAGAAGTGCAAAAGTTCCTTGACTTTGTTAACTCAAATGCCATGAAAAAAACTGTTTATATCTCGACAAGAGAAACAGACATACTAGATGTGGTCCTCACTAACATGACAAAGAGATGCACTGCCGCAACTGTCAGACCCTCATTAGTTAAATCTAACCACAAATCAGTCACCTTCGAGCTGCCACTAACACCAGACCTCTCAAAGGGTGAAGTCAGACTAAAAAACATCACTAAAGTAAACTATAACCTCCCAGTGGTAGGTATAAATGCATTTCAAGACCCACCCCCAGCTGGAGGTGGTAAATACATCGAACCTTACACTAAATCCCTGTTCAATACTTGCACAAGTGTATAGACTTGGCTTTTCCAGAAAGAATCAAAGCCAGAGCCACAAGTAAAAACAGGCCGCCATGTTGGACATCCAGCATCAACAAACTTTACATCAAATGCAAAGTTGCTGTCCAAAAAAACTAAGGCAATGCACCAACAATGGGAAAGCACCCTCCTCAGCCTCAACAGGCAAATAAGACAACATGTCAAATCCTCTAAGAGCATCTTTGAGAAAAACTTAGCAAGCACAGCCATGGATAGCCATGAGGACTTTTACAGCTTCATATGTAGCTTAAAAGTTAGCAGCTAAACATGTGTTGAACTTTTGACTAACGGTATCATACACCCTGACCCTGCAGAAATAGCAAACCTGCCAGCAGATAGATTTGGTGAAAATTTCACTCCCTTATCCCCTCCAAACTTACCACAAACCTTGCCCTAAACTTCTACCCCCACCCTACATATCTAAAGAGCAGGTAATTAAAGCCTAGTCCAGGCAAAAAACACAGCCTCCATTGGACCAGATGGCATCCCAAGCGGTCTTCTAATCAGACCAAAACATAAACTAGCATCACCACTGAGTACACTTTTCAATCATAGCCTAGCCAAAGGCTTTGTTACTGCAGAACGGAAAACAGCAATAGTTATTCCCCTCCACAAAGGTGGCCTAGCACTCAACCTCGGAATTTACAGACCTATAAGTCTGACCAGCCTCATCTGTAAGGCCATGGAATGCATCATTATGGACCTCATAAATAAAGACAGAGGTAACTTCCAAACCCTGGATCCAACCCAATTCGGCTTCGTCAAAGGCAGATCCTGCCTGTTAAATCTGTTGGATTTCTTTAAAATGTGATCAGGGCCATTGGCGAGGGCAAATCTGTGCAAGAGCATACCTCAACTTGGCAAAAGCTTTCAACACAATCCCACACTCAGGTATTACTGATAAACTTAGTAAACTGAATGTAACCCCCTTTGTTGTAAGACGGGCTGCCAACTAGCTCACAAACCAAACACACACTATCAAGCTGGGTGACTACATCAGACAGCAGACCTGTCACCAGCAGGGTGTCACAAGGGTCAGTGCTGGACCTCCTACTGTTTAGCATGTACTTCTCAAAAGCTCAGGTGAAAACTAAGGGGTTGTGGCTAACAAAGTTTGCAATCGACTGCAAATTAGCTGCAATTACTGAATCCCCAAATGATGTTAGTATATTTCAGGAGTGTCTTATGCAGACCAACAACTTGTGTCAATCACAGTCTCAAACTGAATGCAAAGAAATGTATTATTATTTCCTTTGGTAAAAACAATGTCCCTTCACACTATCAAATCAACAACAATACTCTAAGTACCTACAAAGTGGTAAGGGATCTGAGATCACCAACTGACTGCAACATTAACTTTGATAACCATGTGTCTGGTGTAGAAAGGAAGCCTTTCTACGTAGCACACTTGATTAGTAAAGGCATCACCTCTAGAGCAAAGGAAGTCATAACCCCTCTATACTCATCACTAATGAGGCCCATAATTGAGTGTACTGCCTCATTTGGCATGTACCATACAAATCACCTGCAGAAATTGGAGAGACTTAAGAGATTTCTAACAAAGAAGATTAAGGGACTCCAACACGTGCCTTACACAGACTGACTAAAGTCTCTGTCACTATACTCTGTATTGTACAGACTTCGTAGGGGAGACTTATGCCTGGCAAGAACAAACTCAGACCCAAACCTGTCACTCGTTTGTCTCTAATACAAATAATAAGAAGGCTTGGGGTTTCATTCAGATGTTTTAACGCACAGAAACACATTGGGATGGATAACAGCATCTTTAAACATGAACAAACTAGTTAACAGACAGAGCTTACATACATATCTAGTGTAAGCCCTTAGATAGCTTCTTAAAGGTATATACACGCATATTGATCTACATCCTCCCTCTTAAAAAGATTGCCTTTTATATTTAACAATAGCAGAGATAGGCATTCATTACTATGTACATCAAAAACAAAATACAATGTCCATGTCAAGGTTGCTTCATATCTATTGCAAGGTTTAGAGATTCGACCATATCTCGTAAAATAACAGTCGGAACTAAAATTAGCAAAAGGGACAGCCTGCAGTGTACAACTCGTATCAGGAACTTCTGGATTCGTCACAGGAATGGCAATGTCCTCTGGAACTTCCTCTGGAATTGGAACACCAGATAACTCACTCTGGTTAGTGGGACAGAGTCCGAGTTTTGTCTTTAGGAACAAAAAGAACCTTAAGAGATTGTTATGTCCGAAAGATGGGCTAAAGGATGTAAGTATTCCTCAGAAAACAAGTATGGGTACCCATAAATGTGGCTTCTGCAAGCCATGTCCTTTGACTAACTCAAGTAATGTTTTTGTACACCCGCAAACTAATAGGCGTTATCGTTTTCATGGGTTAGTAAACTGCAACAGTAAAAACATTTATGTTGCAATGTGCACCCTTTGCAAGGCCTTTTACATAAGCAAGACTAACAGGATGTTAAAGGAACGCATCCTTAGGCATGTTTCGGACATAAGAAATAAAGCAGAAAGTAATGCCCTTTATCAACATGCTTCTAAGTTTAGTAGTCACTCATTCAAGTTTATGGCACTTTCGCATATTAAAGAGTCTATATGGGGTGGAGATTTGTTTAACAAAACTGAAGTTGAAGAGACGAGATGTATAATGGATCTGAGGGCAGATCATCCACCAGGGCTAAATGGAGTAGTACCATTAAAGCCCATTCTCAAAGAGCGAAGCCTTAAATGTATGAAGTAGCAATATACAGAGCATTACCACTTTAAAGTGATGTCAACTAGGTGGGAGTGTCAGTTACTCATAGACTGGTTTAAAAAGGATGGATTTTGCAAGGAAAATAGGATATGAAGAAGGTTTCAATAACTGAAAGTGCTTGTCCTGATCTATAATCAACATTTGTTTTTAAGTGTTTATTTTAATAAAGAGATTTTATTTAGTTTTGTCTTAAACGGCACTCAGAAGGTGGCACGTTCGTCTACATTTTGCTGCTGAGATAAAGAGTCTCTCTCACAAGCAATTTGCTGTGGTATAGGCTCAGATGCCAGTATTAAATGCCTCAGATTCCACCTGAAAATTCCTTCTTCTGTTTTCACAATGTACGATCTCGGCTCTGGACAAATATTTTTCACAACACCAATTCGATCATAACCTTTGGACATTTGCATCCTTACCACCTCTCCTTTTCGTAATGGATTGAGCAGTCTGCTGGTCTTATCATTGTAGGACTTCTGGGATAGGTGTTTCTTCAACAGATTTTTTTTCAATGATCTGCTGTTCTTGATACATGGAACCAGCAATTGATGACTGAGTGGTAATGTGGTTCTGGTTTGTCTCAACAGAAGATTCTGAGCAGGTGAACCAAGATGTTTATCATGAGGGATATGTCTGAGCTTCAAGAGATTCAGTAAAATATCACTATTATCTCATTTTGACTTCTCAAGTAACTGTTCTGCACTTTGCACTGCATGTTCTATCAAACCATTTGACTGAGGGTACTCTGGACTATATGTGAAATGAGTAACGTCCCATTCTTCAGCAAATCTTTTGAACTGTTGGCTTGTAAATTGCGTGCCATTCTCTGAAATAACTTTGTGCAGACTTGCATGATCAGCAAAATTATGTTTTCTCTTATTAATGACTGCACTGGATGCTAGGTTAGGAAGTAAGTCAATCTCAGACCAATTGGAGTAGGAGTCTAACACCAAATAATGTTGACCATTCCACTCAAAGATATCAGTGGCTACTGTCAACTAAGGTAGTTCTGGAATCTGGTTAAGCTGAAGTGGTTCTTTCTGTTGATGAGGCTTTGTACTATTACATACTGAACAAGAAGAAAGTGCTCTCTCAATGTCTTGTGACACAGAAGGCCCAAATACTATCTCTCTCGCCCTTCTGACAGATTTGGTTCCTGGGTGACCACGATGGAAGACAGTAATGTACTCAGGTTGCAAGGACTTTGGAACAATTACTTTTGGACCTTTTATAATGATACCTTTGACAAACAAAATTTCATCTCTGTATGGAAAATAAGGTTGCAGTTGTTGAGGTAAACTAGATTGCTTTGATGGCCATCCTTGACTGATAAAGTGGTTGAGCCTTTGTAAAACTGGATCCATGGCTGTGTGAACTCTCAGGTCATCAAGACATGTGGATGAAAAAGTACGCACTTCCATGACTTCAAAATCATCAATCGAATGAAAACCTGGATTGTCATTCTGTTCAGTGGTATTTCTGGGTGATCTGGATAATGTATCAGTGAGATAAAGAAGTTTGCCTTTCTTGTAGACAATACTGAAATTCTACTTTTGAAATCTCAGCATCATACGTTGCAGTCAGGCTGGGGCTGAATATATAGGCTTTCTCAAAATTGTGACTAATTGTTGGTGGTCTGTTTCAATCTGGATAGGTCTACCATAAACATAATCATGGAAGTTCGAGCATGCAAACACAATAGCCAAAAGCTCTTTCTCAATCTGGGCATACTGCTGTTCAAGTTGGGTAAGAGTTCTCGATGCATAGGCAACAGGTCGATCCACTTGTAGAATGACTGCACCAAGTCCAAATTTTGAAACATTGGAGGAATGTGTCACTAGCTTGTGAACATCATAGAATCTGAACACTGGTGGACTAGCAATCTTTTATTTCAAGACATCAAATGCTCTTTGGTGATGCTCTAACCAGGACCAGGATACCTCTTTATGTGTCATCTCTCTGAGTGGTGCTGAAAGTTGGCTCAAGTCTGGAATGAACTTGCTTAGGTAGTTGACCATGCCAAGAAAACATTGCAGGGCTTGAACATTGTCTGGAGCTGGCATCTCAAGAATGGCTGATTGTTTTGAAGGGTCTGGTCGTAAGCCTGTACTAGTACATATATGACCAACATAAGGAAAGTACAGTTTTGTACCTACCATAAATGTAGATGTTCGAGGATTCCATTGCTGCAGTCCTTACTATTGGGTATAGTCCGCATCCAGTCGGCCCGAATACCAGAGTATAAGGCTGACGTCGGTCAGGGCGCATTAGACTGACGTCAGTACGTCAGGGTACTAATGCGCATGACCGGCGTCACATCCTCAGTCTTTTCTTGCCCCAGATGTCAGAAGACCCTAAAAAGACAAGGCCTAAAATACCCGCACCAAAACATGAACAATATATATAAAAATATAAGCAGGTAAACTCACCTACACAACCACCCCTAACACAGAGGGGAAGGAGGGAGGGTAAATTGGACTGCAGCAATGGAATCCTCGAACATCTACATTTATGGTAGGTACAAAACTGTACTATGTTCTTCGTTTTCCATTGCTGCAGTCCTTACTATTGGGTAGAATCCCAAAGCAGAGGTAAGGGAGGCTGGCAAATCATAAAGAAGCAGGAGCTGACAACATGCCTTGCAAAACAGCTGTGGCAAAACCAGCCCTAGACTTAGAGTAGATAGGAAGGTGATAATGCTTAGAGAAAGTATGCACTGAACTCCAAGTAGCTGCTTCCAAAATATCCTTAGTGGCCACCCCTCGTAGAAATGCTGTTGAAGTGGCAGTAGCCCTAGTGGAATGAGGCCTAATCCCAGCTGGAACCTCCTTGCCATGATGGGAATAACAAAATGCAATGCAAAAGCCAATCCACCTAGAAATAGTTTGTTTTGACACAGGCTTGCCCTGCGAACTCAAAGCAAAAGAAACAAACAACTGCTGAGACTGCCTAAAATCCTTAGTCCTGCTTAAGTAATAACGCAATTGCCTGTGTACATCTAAAGTATGCAAAATCTTTTCCCCTTTATTTTGGGGGTCTGCATAAAAAGTAGGCAAATGAATAGTTTGGTTTAAAGCCACACTAGAAACCACCTTAGGCATAAAGGAAGGATTAGTACGTAATGATACCCTATCCTTATGGAAAATCAAAAGGGCTCGACTGCCATAAGGGCCTGCAACTCAGACACCCTTCTTGCAGAAGTAATAGCCAACAAAAAAGCAGTCTTCCATGACAAATATTTCAATTCAGCAGTAGCCGCAGGCTCAAAAGGTTGTAGAGTAAGTTTTTCCAACACAAAATTGAGATCCCAAGCAGGAGTAGGAGCTCTACGTGGGGGTCTTATATTTTTTGCCCCTCTAAGAAACTGCTTGAACAAAGGATGCGAAAATAATGGTGGGTCACAATCATAGTGAGCTGAGATTGCTGCAGCATGAATCTTAATGGAAGAGAAGGACAGACCCTTGTCCAGTAACTCAGTAAGATATTGAAGAGCCATACTCAAATTAGGCTCAGAAATCTCCAAATTCTTTGCTTTACTCCAAAATAAAAATCTCTTCCATTTTGCTGAGTACACTTTCCTTGTACTAGGTCTTCTAGCTTCCATAATCACATTTAAAACTTGTTGAGGAAGTTGAGACCTGCTGTGTTTCAACACAGAATATGCCAGGCTGTCAGATGAAGAAAGTGAAGCTTGACATTGAGCAGATGACCGTCCTGCTGGGATAACAGATGTGGAATCAAAGGTTAAGGCCATGGAGGCTTCTTTACCAGACTCCGTAGTAGAGGGTACCAGTGTTGCCGAGGCCAATCTGGAGCTATCAAAATCATCCTTGGCCTGTCCTGTCTGACCTTTAACAGTACCTTTGGAAGAAGAGGCAGAGGTGGAAAGGCATACACATGAAGGTTTGTCCAACTGAAAGACAGAGCATCCACTTTCCAAGCTGTGTGATGAAACCCCTTTGTGCAAAACTGTGGCAGCTGGTGGTTTAGTGGAGAAGCGAACAGATCTATGTCTGGAGTTCCCCATGACACTGTCAATTTCTGAAATACATGAAGATCCAGTTTCCACTTGTGGGGATCCATGATTTGTCTGCTTAACACATCTGCTAAGGAGTTCTGTGCTCCTGGCAGAAACCTTGCCTGAAGAGTTAGGTGCAAGCGTAGCGCAGTCTTCCATAAAATCATTGCTTGCCTGCATAGAGGATAAGAATGTGTTCCCCCTTGCTTGTTGAAGTACTACAGGACAGTTGTGTTGTCTGTTAGAATCAACACCTGTCCTGGAAGAAGTAACTCCTTGAAAGCCAGTAATGCGAACTGGACTGCTAACATCTCCTTCATGTTGATATGTAGATGCTGTAGTCTGGCAGGCCACTTGTCTTGTATCCACTTTCCATTTAGATGAGCTCCCCAAGCAATGTCTGAGGCATCTGTCGGTAAAATCTGACTCGCCTCTGGCCGGGTCACAGAGAGTCCCTTGTTTAGGTGACATTCCTGAGCCCACCACAAAAATTCTCTTTGAAGGCAAGGTATTATTTGAATGACAGTGTCTAAATCCTGGCAGTGCTGTGTCCATACATTTTGAGATACCATTGTAACTTCCTCATATGCAGTTTGGCATTGGGAAGCACCAGAATACAAGATGCCATGAACCCTAATGCTTGAAGGACTGTCTCTGCAGTCAGCACGGACTGATGAGATAGTTGATGGAAGTAAAGTGATAGACTCTTTTGTTTGTCCGGGGTTAAAAAGGCCATCTGGGCTGCTGTATTCAGTCTCACACCCAGAAAGCACATGTCTTGAGAGGGTACTAGACTGGACTTTATTTCGTTCACAGAATACCCTAGGCATCTTAGCACTGCTATAAGATATTCCAGATGCTGTAGAAGGTCTTCCTTTTCTTGAGCCAGAATCAGGCAGTCGTCTAAATAAGGATAGATTTGAAGTCCTTGTAGCCTGAAGTAAGCTATCACTGGAGCCAGAACCTTTGTGAATACTCTGGGCGCAGTAGATAAGCCAAAGGGCAATGCAGAGAACTGATAATGAGAATCTCCAGCTTGAAACCGCAGATACGTCCTGTAACTTAGCCTGATAGGCACATGAAGGTAAGCTTCCTTGAGATCTAAAGTTACCATCCAGTGATCTTTGCCCAGCAGGGGTAAAAGCTGTTGTAACGTCAACATCTTGAACTTGGGAATGTCCAGAGAAGTGTTGAGGAGAGATAAATCCAAAAGCAGTCTCCACGTGTTCCCCTTCTTTGGTACTAGGAACATGCGAGAATAAAATCCTAGGCCCTTTTCTGAGACAGGGACTGGCTGAATGGCCCCCATTTGGAGTAACTGAGAAACTTGCTTGTGAGCCTCTTTTCTTTGTGGAGGAGGAACGTCTGGCATGCCTTTGAAAGGGGGCATTGTATGGAAATAAAATCTGTCTTGAGTAATTAAATCCCAATTTTCTTTGAAAAGAGACAGTCGTCCTTCCAAAGAAGCTGCCAGACGAGAATCTACTGGCAGCTGAAAAGGCAGGTCATTGGGTCTGTTTACGAAAGGACTGACCCCTGCCCTCACCAGAAGTCTGAGCAGGTGAACTCCTGTTCTAGGCCTAAAAGAACCTTGAGCCCTGCCCCTACCACGTCTAGACCTACCCCTAGACTGGGAATCATAAGCAGGATATGTCCACCCCTTAGCAGGCCAATTTCTACTAAACTTCGTGGCTGTACCTGCAAAAATCTTTAACAGTTTGCATAGACTTAGCTTTGTCCTCCATTTTCTTTAAAACTGCTTCCACAGGTGAACCAAACAACACATCAGACTGTAAAGGAGCATCCAAAATCCTTGTCTTAACATGCTCAGCCAAATTTTGATCCCTCAACCAGGCATGCCTGCGAAGAACAGAACTAGTGGCAGCCACCCTCGAGGAGGCCTGCACAGCATCAAAACCACATTGCAAAGAATGCTTGCCCACTTGTTCAGACACATAAACTAAATCCAGCAAGTCTTTACAATCAATACCTTCCGCCAAAGCATCCACCTTAGACTTCAATTGTGAAAGGAGATAATTTTGATATTTCAGCATGTGAAACTGACAATTCAATGCTCTCATGGCTAGAGTGGAAGAAGTATACACTTTCTTACCCCACCTATCTAACGCCCTTGCCTCTTTGTCAGTGGGAACAGGATTTTTAACCACAGAGGCCTTAACACCTTTAGGCCCCTGAGAAACAGTTTCTGGGTCCGCCCTAGGACTCTTAAACAAATACTTATGAGCTTCGGGCACCCTATAGTACCTATCAGGTTTAACAGGAGCAGGAGGCAAAGAATCAGGGTTCAGGGAAGCCTCTGCAAAAACATCTTCCACCACAGACAACACAGGAGGTATAGCTAAGGGCCTATGCTGGGGTAAAACAAGAATTCCCTAAGCCTCTTCCTGGAATCAGAGTAATCCTGGCCTTCCCATTTAAAGTGCTCCCTCATGGAATGCAGAGTCTCTGAAAATGAAAAATCCTCAGGAGGAGAAGCCGAAGGAGTGGCATCATCCACATCAGAATCAGAATAATGAGGATACTCCTGCAAATCTTCCGCAGAAGACTCAGAAGCCCCTGAACCCTGTTCAAAACTGTCAAACTCTGGTTCCACCCTAGGCCTCTTATCAGGAGGGCCCATAGAACCTCTAATCATAGTAATCAAATCTTCTGCCATTTTAAGCATATGTTTCTTAGGTACAGAACCCGAAAGGCTAGGAGAAGCCCCTACTGAAGCTGAAGTTGGCCTACCTCTAACAACAGAAGGAGAGGCTCTAACTACTTTGGGAAGAGAGGGAAGAATAGTTACCTGAGAAGCCCCCTCAGCCTGGCCTGCCTCCTGAGAGGGTACATCCTGTAACAGTAAAGTTTCTGCCTGAGACTCCATAGAAACTCCTGGCAAAACCTCTGGCTCCACTGAGCCACCTAAAGAACCGACGTCCGGGACTGCCGGTTCATCAACCCTGGGCTTCGCTGTTTTGTCCTTGCGCTTCTTGGACGAAGCGGGCGTCGGAGCATCCGACGGCATTTTATAATTGCAACGCTTCCCAAACACTAATCTGGCACAGTCTAACCTCCTCTTAATAGTGCGTTTGTTAAACCTAGCACAAGAGCGGCAACCAACAACGTCGTGCTCAGGCCCTAAACAAGGTATACGCAATGTATGGTAATCCCTATGAGGTATTTGTTTCCCACAAGAAATACAGTTATTCACTTTTTCTGACATCCGGTTAAATACTGAGGCAAGAAAAAAACAAAATGTTCCCCAACGGTGTACTTAGCCAACTCTGATTCGGTCTGAAACTCCGGTTTCGGAAATATTTCAGAACGCCAACCTGCACTCGCAAAACTGCTTCTGCATCGGATCACGCGGCAAAAAAGACTGAGGATGTGACGCCGGTCATGCGCATTAGTACCCTGACGTACTGACGTCAGTCTAATGCGCCCTGACCGACGTCAGCCTTATACTCTGGTATTCGGGCCGACTGGATGCGGACTATACCCAATAGTAAGGACTGCAGCAATGGAAAACGAAGAACATCTTCTTGTAGCCTGATTTTGCATTTGTGTGGGTTTGGCTTAAGATTCACTTAAAGTTCCCTTTCTAGAACTTTTTTAGAACTTTTCTGAGGTTTCTGTCATGTTCTGCTTTATCATAACCTCCTACCAATATGTTGTCTACTATGATAGCACAAGGATACCCAGAAATAATTTGCTCCATCGCACATTGAAAGACTTATCAATAAACGAAAAAAAGCACTGGAGGGACAATCACAATCTAAATACAAAAAAATGCAAAAGACACAATGTAAACTCAGAACTGAAACAAAAGCAGTTCACAGACTCCACTGGTAACAAAATAGGGATAAAGAACAAACCCAGAAGGTTGAATTATCACATAAACTCCTTTATTTGCTAAAAATAAAAAATCGGGTTAGCGCTTTCGTTTAAACCATATGTTAAACTTCATCAGACAGTTGGTAATTTTAAATCACTTCCAATATAAACTTCCTGTAACATTAATTGGTGAATCAACTCATGAATATTAATAAAATTTAAACACAATCTCATAAATATAAAACACATATTCTAAAAAAGCATCTGCCTGCCACTCTATTGCTATCAAGCGAGCTAATAATAAACTAAAAATAGAATAGGCCTGATAACTGGACTGATCTTTGGGTCTAACTTCATGGACTATACAACTAGAAGTTTGCCTAGTTTGTCTGGAAAAGATCTGCATAGGTAGAAAAAATGTGCTGGGCAAAATTAGAGTAGTGGTCTTTTAGGCTAACAATGTGGGCTTACTTATTAAATGAAAGCACTCCCATTTTCAAAGTGTCTCTGAGCCATAATAATGACTGGACGTACCTCTTGACCACATAAAATAAGAAGTCGCAGCTCCTTCCAGCAGAGTAACATGAAAGCACAGCTGAGTCTTCAGTAATTTCAGAAATTTCTTTACCTCCCTAAGCAAAAAGCTTTGCACACCTTGCCAAATCAAGCCTTTCACATTTAAACAATCTCGCAAATGTTTCTGTAGACATAACATTGCACTTGGAGCCATGTGTCAACTTTGAGCTCTATGGGTTTGCCATTTAACCAAACAGTAAAAAATACTTCATTCTTTGCCCTAAATCTACTGCACTGTCCGTTTTGTGAAGCACTGACACACCATCAACATAAAGAGTAGGCTTGACACAGTCTTAACTGATCAACCCATTTCTTAAAATGTTCCCTTTTAGTAAAAGAATGTGAGCCTTTTGATTTACAAGATTTTTTTAAATGATTCCATTTATTACATTTGTGGCATTGTTCACCAAAAGCTAAACACTTTTCCCTTTTAGATTCATGACTTCCATCACAATTATGACAGTTGGCAATGAAATTAGGTTGGGGCCCAAGCTTTGAGTTTGCTGACTCAATCTTAGCTTCACTTTGACTGTGTAACTTCTGGAATGTGCTAGAAAATTCTGGGGTTTACCAGTGAGTGCTGCAGGAGTTACAGCTGCCATGTGCTTGTGCCTGTTTCTTTTAATAACGTGCTGCATACTATCAACATGAGCTTTACCACTGTACCTCCTAGAGCTGCTCTCATTTGTAAGCACAGTTGTATGCTTTTCTGTGAGCTCGTACACCTGACAAATCTCAATGGCCTTATTCAAAGTTAAATCACTATTATAGGATCATATGAAGTTATTAGGCTATTGGCCCTCAGGCCCTTATAACCCTAGCCAAGAGTTTAGCCCATGTATAGACAAATCAGCACCCAATGCCCCTGTCCAGCATGGACAAGGGTGGAATCCCAGGGATGTATTTTCTATTTCCCTTCCAGTTATCCAGGTTGCGCTTAAAAAGAGGTAATCTGCTTGACGTGGAGAGGGAGTCTATTCCACAGATGGGGGAGCCTGTGGGACACAAATCTGTCCCGCCAACAAGTCCTATTGATGTCACAGACCAGGTTGAGGCCATGTGTGTGGGTTACATGAGTGGAGCTTGACTTATGGATATGCAGCAGTCCCATCAAGGCGGGGTCTGAGATCGCCCTGTATGCCAGACAGAGGTCACCTCTGAGGAGTCTGTGTGAAACATAGTAGAGAGATAGGGCTTTTAGCCTATCTGTGTATGTAAGATTTTTGAGGCCCTGGACTCTTCTGGTGAGGAACCTCTATGGTCTTAACAGCTGCTGCATGTGCTTTGGTACATGCCGACTGGTGCATTGTACTCAATAATGGACCTTATAAGGGAAGAATATAGGGATGTTATAACCTCCTTGCCCCTGGATGAGATAACGTTTCTTATGAGGTGGGCCATGTAGAAAGCTTTCCGTACAATGGCAGCAACATGGTGGTCAAAAGTCAGGTTGCTATCAATCTGGGTGCCCAAATCCTTCATGACTGACTGCATGCTTAGGACATTGTTATTAATGTGATAATTTGTGTGGACATCACTTTCCCCAAAGGGGATGATGATGCATTTTCTTGTATTCAGCTTGAGGCCATGTTTCTGGCACCAGTCATTTGCCATCCATCTGCAAACTTGGTCAGCCATAGCCTAATGGTTTTTGGCCTGCATCTCAGAAAAGTATATCCCAAATAACAGAGGCCCCAAGACCGAACCCTAGGGTACGCCACTAGATATGAGTCTACTGCTTGAGGTGGCTTCCCCTATTTTGACCAGGTGGGTTCGATCAGTGAGACAGTTAGCTACCCATCTGGTAACATACGGATTGATGTCTAGTTGAGAGAGTTTATCTATTATGCCTGAGTGGGGAATAGTGTCGAAGGCTTTGACCAGGTTATGGTAGGCGGTGTGCACTGTCTTCCCCTCATCCATGGCTTTGATGACGGTCTCAAAAAAAGTCAACCAAATTTAACAGACATGACCTCCCTTTGATGAAGCCAAACTGTGTGGGATCGAGTATTTGGAGGTTGCTAATGTCCTTGTTAATGATGTCCAAGATAATCCATTCCATGTTCTTGCAGATCAGGCTAATTAGGCTGATGGGTCTACAATTTATCAGATCAGTGGACGCTCCACCATTGTGCAAAGGGATGACAGTGGCTGTCCTCCACTCAGCTGGGACAAAGTCAGTACTCTGGCTTTGGTTGAATAGGATGCCTAATGGTGCTGCAAGTTCCTGCCAGAGTTCATTTAGGATGCAGCCTGGGATGTTATCGGGTCCCATGGAGGTTGTATATTTTGCCTTTGAGAGAGCAGTAATGACTTGATCACTAGATATAAGGGGAAGGGGGCAGGTACTGTGAATGTCCTGATTTACTGATTGGGGGGACAGAGGGGTGAAATTTTCACTGAATCTGTCTGCCAGCAAGTTTGCTATATCTACGACATTTGTATATCTGGTGTTCTTGACCAACAGTTCTGAACAGATCTGGGTGCTACCTTTGAGATTACGGACATATGTGAAGAAGGCCTTATGACTCATGCTAGTAGATGTGGCCAATTTGGACTCAAAGTTTGTTTTGGAGGATTTCAATAGTGCTCTTATTTGCTTGTTTAGGCTAAGGAGAGATTGCTTCCAATTGGGCATCTGCTCCTTCTTGGTCCTGGACAGCAATTTTTTTCTTTTGTTATAGAGTTTATTTACTGCAGATGCCCACCAGACAGATTTACTCTTCCTTGCGGAGGATGATTTAGTCCAGTCAGGTATTCCTGATTCCATGCATGTATATAAATGTTTGTATAGTAATTTGGTATATTTTTGGACAATGGTGTCAGTTCCTACAGAGGGGGAGGGGCTGTGAAGTTGATAATACCATCCTGCAGGAGGCTGTAATCAGCTTTGGAGAAGTTTTTTTGTTTGACCCTAGCTGGGGGGGGGGGGGGGGGTCAGGGGAGATGGTGACTTTGAACGTGACCACTTTATGGTCGGATCTTACAAGAGAGGATGATACTGCGAGGAAGCTGCAATGGTTACTCGTGTTGGTTAATACCAAGTTCAAGACATTATCACCTCTTTTGGGGGTATTAACTAGCTGTTCCAAAGCATTTGCATTGACAAAATCGAGGAATCTCTGTGTTCTGGCATGAGTAGTTCTTCCAGTCTATGTTTGGGTAGTTAAAGTCACCCAGGATCAGAGTAAAGGGTTGAATCTTGATAGATCTGAAGAGGTCTAGATAAGCAGTTTGGGCATCTTGAGTCAGATTTGGCGGCCGGCATCAAAAAGCAAAATCTTTCTCACAGCATCATTTTTATACAACACACAGGTCTGTCCTTTATCAACTCATCCTTTAAGTCATCAAATCTGCACATTTTAATTTTATTTTTCAGGTGAGTTATATATGTTGCAAAAGTTTCACCAGGCTTTTGATCCCTTATGTAAAATAAGTGCTTTTCCATAGTAACATTTGTCTGGGGGTTGCACATTTCTCTAAATTTACATTTTAAGCACTCTGGGTCCTCCCTTGATTCAGCCTGTACAACAATATGACGGTTTCCACCTCTCCAGCATAAATAGCAGATGCAGACACAAATAAACACTCCCTTTCTATGGCTTCTGACCCAGCTAAATTAAGTAGAATAAATGCCTTTGTATGGTCATCTTTACCAGAAAATGCAGTCTGCATGAAAATGTCACACTCTTGTTCAAACACTCTCCAGTTCTCAGCAATATTACTGTCAAACACAAGTGCACTGGGTTTTCGAAATCCATCTGTCATGCCCACAAAGTATGCACAAACAAAAAGAAAATATGGCCCTTGTAATTATGTACACACAAACAGTGCTGTGAGCTTGTAACAACATTTAAATGCACAACAAATTCTTTGAAATGCTTTACTTTACGAAATATGTTCTGTAATGGCTTTTTTCTGAGAAATATGTCTTGTAATAGCTGTACTTTGTGAAATATGCCTTGCAATGGCTGTACTTTACAAAATATACCTTACTGTAACATTGCACAAACATGTGAACACTTTGTACACTTCTGAAAACTCGGATATCTTTCCTTAATACAAAAACACATATGCCTTGTGAAAACGCTGTCATTTCCCTTTATTTTATTCATTTTATGCAATACAGACTTTATATTAAACGTTTTCCATAGTAATTATAATATTTTTATCAATAACGTACATATCTGTTTATGCAAATATCATTTAGAATGTTCTGTATGCCCCTTTTCATATTTTACAAATAAGAAATAGTGCTAAGATTTAATATTTAAATCTGTTTCTGATCAGTTTTGCAAAGTTTTGCCCCTTTTTAGGATGATTCACTCCTGTACATTCCTCCAACAGTAGCCAAGTGCCTTTAATCATTTTAGCCATGCCGTCTCAAACTTCAAGCCCCTTGGATATGCTGGTTCTGACTCTGTGCCCTTTTAGACATGCTGCTTCTGGCTCCATATCCTTCAGATATGCCACTTGTGGCACCATATCGCTCGTTCATCTCTAATACAAATAATAAGAAGGCTTGGGGTTTCATTCAGATGCTTTACTACACAGAAACACTTCAGGAAGGATAACAGCATCTTTAAATATGAACAAACTAGTTAACAGACAGAGCTTACATGCACACATGCTCACATCTCAACAGCTACCTACAAAATGTCAGTCAGACTTGCACGTGCTCAATGTTTATACTCTAGTGCAAGCCCTTAGATAGCACCTTAAAGGTATATACACACATACTGATCTACACCAATGAACTTGCTGTACATCCATAAATCAAACGGGACTAGAGCTACCCATTCCAGGGACTTAAATATGGCCTGCAACTTAAATAGGACATGCTGGAGGAACAAATGTGTCCCCAGTGACTGCCATATCTTTGGAACAGGCAACTAATTCATGTGAAACACAGCACCTCTATGGCACTGCTCAAAAGGAATATGGACAAATGGATGGGGCACAGTAAATTCTTACTGGGGATAGTGCCCACAACCCTCCTGGACATGGCAGTCATTACTAAATACAGTCCTGGGTATTGTCTAGCGTGTCTATGGTATTACACTGGGTAGAAATGGCTAGGCTTGAAATGACCTCCAGGTCGATACTCTTATGATCCTATGTATGTCCGACTGAGCATGAGCCCTTTTTCAGATACTCTTATGATCCTATGTATGTCCGACTGAGCGTGAGCCCTCTTTCAGATACTCTTATGATCCTATGTATGTCCGACTGAGCGTGAGCCCTTTTTCAGTGAAGGCCTGGGAAAAAAGAAGTTATGTCTTACCATAATATTCCATCTGAATTGTTGATCTTCTTCCAATCATCACTGATGGGTTCGGTTCCAAGCCTTCGGAACCAAGTCGGCCTTATACCAAACTTGTGTGCACCAAAAACTCTCAAGCTAAGCTGCTACCCACAATGCCCTTCACACAGCTACTTCCGATCGAGTTTGCATGCAACATATAGGAGAAAACAGGAAGTCAGAGGCCATCTCTGCGCAGAAACCCTGAAACACCACAAAGACCCAGAAGATCAGTCAGGAGACTTTGGCAGGGCTCGGTGGGAAGGTGTGATGACTGGAAGGAGATCAACAACTCAGATGGAACGTTATGGTAAGACATAACTTCTTTATCTGAAGTTGTTAATCTTCTTCCTATTCATCATTGATGGGACAGAATCCCAAGCTACTTGGAGAACCTGGGTGGCCCTTATGGAAGAACATTCCTGAGAACCATTGAGCCAAAGGCCGCTCTTCCCCTGGAGATCGGATCCAATTTGTAATGCTTGATGAAGCTATGGGGTTTAGTCCAAATGGCTGCTGCACAGATGTCATCCATGGAGGCCCTAGAGAGGAAGGCAACCAATGCTGCAATAGCCCTAGTTGAGTGAGCTTAGATTCATTCGTAAGTGAATATGAGAAGCTAATGCAATCCCTGAGACATTTTGACAAAGTAACTTTAGATACTGCACATCCTATTCTAGGGCCAGAAAAGGAAATGAAAAGTTGGTCCGACTTGTGAAAGGACTTAGTTCTGTCCAGGTAGAAATGTAATTGTCTATGAACATCCAATGAATGTAGGCAGTATTCTCCCTTGTTTGAATAATTTTAAAAAAATTCAGGGATCTCAATGGACTGGTTAATAGAAAAGTTGGAAACCACCTTGGGGGGAAAGGATGGGTTAGTACGAAGTGATACTCTGTCCTTATGGAATATCAGATAAGGGCTCTTGATACATAAGGCTTGCAACTCAGATATTCATCTGGCTGAAGTGACCGCCACCAGAAATAAGGATTTCCATGACAGGAATTTTAGATCACATGTCGCAGCAGGCTCAAAAGGGCGTAGAGAGAGAGAGAGAGAGTGAAAAACCCGGGAGAGATTCCATGTCTCCACCGGTTGCCTGATGGGAGGTCTGCTGTGAAAAATTCCCTTGAGGAAGGTCTTGCAAAGTCAAGTGGAAATAAGCAGGACTCCATCTGAACCATTATGGAAGTTGGAAACAGCTGCCAAATGGACTCGAATGGTGGAAGCTGATGCAACACTGTCGAACAACTCAGAAAGATAATGAAGAGTAGTAGCTACAGGAGCTGAGAAAGGATCTAGCTTCCAATTATGTGACCAGATAGAGAATATTTTCCATTTGTCCTTGTAAAGTTCTCTGGTGGATGGTTTATGGGAGGCCAGGATAATATCACGGACAGATGAGGAGAGGGTTTCCTGCCTGGCAACTAACGGAAGTGGAGGAACCAAGCCGTCAGCTTTGAGAGTGTATAGATTCGGTGGAGTCAGCCCTTGTGGGTGAGATATGAGGTCCTGATGAGTGTCTAGGATCCAAGGAGGTTCTAACAGATGAGATCGGAGGAAGGGAAACCACACTTGATGAGGCCAGAATGGGGCAATGAGGATCACTTTGCTTCTTAACCGAAAAGCTTTCCTTTGAAAAAGGGGAATCACAGGAATTGGAGGATAAGCATAAAGGAGACCCTCAGGCCAATTGTGAATCAAAGCGTCACTCGATGACTCCCCGTGAGGGGGAAAGAGGGCAAGGTAGCTGCTGCATTTTGTGTTTGAGGGGTAGGCAAAAATATTGCAGCATGGCTGGCCCCAACGGCTGAAGATTTCTACCGTCACACTCAGATTGAGAGACCACTCGTGAGGACGGAGGATGCATCAGCTTAGCCTGTCCACAATCACATTGGAGCTCCCTGGGATATGCGTTGCAATCAGAAAGCAGTTGGAAGCTATCGCCCAATGCCAGATTCTCATGGCTTCATGACATAGGGAGTCGAATTTGGTCCCTCCCTGTTTGTTTATGTACCAGACAATGGACATGTTGTCCGACTGGACAGCAATCGTTCCTGACGGAAGGAGCAGGTGGAATACTTGCAACGCCAATAGTACCACTCTTCGTGGACTGACTTTCCCTGGAAGTGCCCCCCCCCACCCTATCAGGGAAGCGTCATGGTCACCATGGTGCTGGGTTGGGGAGCCTGGAAGGGGCGACACCAAAGATTTTCATCTGTACTCATCCACCAGAGGAGATCTTGTTTGCAGGTGTTGGTGATGAGAATCTGTGAAGCTCAAGGGATGAGGACTGGATATCCACTGGGACAGAAGAAGCCATTGTAGTAGTCTCATGTGTAATCTGGCTAGGGGAACAATTGGGATGGCTGCTGCCATAGACCCCAGAGCCTGAAGAACTTCCTTTGCAGACACCTTTCTTTGACAGAATATCACTTGAACTTGTGACCTTAATCTCTGAAGCCTGTGAGGGGGAAGAGAGACCAGACTTGATTAAGTGTTGAATATAGCCCCTATAAATTCAAATTGTTGTGAGAGCTGAAGTTTGGATTTTTCCCAGTGGGTGGTGATGCCCAGTGATTCTACTAGAACTAGAGTGCAGCAGAGGGCCCTGACCAGAAGGCGCTTGGTGGGGGTGGAGAGGGGCCAATCATCTAAATACGGAAACACTTGGAATCCCTGAAGTCTCAGATGAGCTGTGACCACTGCTTGGCATTTCATGAACACTCAGGGGGCCGTCGAGAGACCAAATGGCAGGGCTCTGAATTGGTAGTGATTGGCTCCCAGCCAGAAGCGAAGGAGACTCCTAGAGCGCTTGTCCATTATGATGTGGTAATACGCATCCTGGAGATCTAACGAGCACATCCACACACCCTCCCGCAGAAAGGGGAGGATGGATTGAATTGTGACCATGCAGAACTTGGTCTGAACCACTGATTTGTTTAGCTGGCAGAGATCCAAAATGGATCTTGAGTAAAACCCTGATCCGGACTGGTCTGGGGGGACCTTTTGGATGACTCGTTTTTGACATAGCTTTCGTATTTCGGAAGCTGCCTCCTCCCTTTGACTGGGTGGAACATCGGGAAGGGATTTCGGAGGACGTGGCTAAGAGATTAGGGGAATGTGATAGCCTCTGGAAATTATTCCCTGCACCCACTGATCGTATGTAATGGAGAGCCACGCAGCTTGGTGCAGACAGAAACGCGCCCCGACTGCTTCCAGGGGAAAGCAATCGGGCAGCACTTCAGGAGCGCTGATACGATCTTCCCGAGAAAGAATCTCTGGAGTCCTGATTTCAGGGACCCCCCCTCTGCCCCGAAAGGGGCATCTTCCATTACTGGAACCCCCTCTGCCTCTGGGGGAGTCCTCACCACGTGCGTCATGGAAAGGACCTTGAGACTTCTTCTGCCACAGCTTTCCACTTCTCTGGAGAAGGAATGCTGAGGTTTGGAAAAATGTAGACCCCATGGCAGACAAGGTCTTCTCATCCTGTTCACACCTGGCTAATGTATCCTTGACCTTAGCACCGAACAAAGCTGATGGTTCGATAGGGGCATTTAAAAAGGAAGACTTGAAGGAGTTTGCGAGGTCACAAATGTGCATCCAGGCATGACTTCTCATAACTACGCCTGCACCCGCAGCTCTAGCCACTCCTTCGATTGCGTGGGACAGCAACCTCATGTACGAATTGGAGATTGACTCTAGATGGCAAGTTGGGAAGCAACTTTATCATGTGCCCCATCTGAAACTTGACCCACGCGGGTTCCAGAGAGCTCGGAGATGAGATCTCTCTGGAGCCTTGTAAAATGTGCCAGAAAATTCAGAGACCTGACAGCAAAGGTTGCTGATGCAAAAACTCGCTTCCCTAACCTGTCCACCTCCCGGGACTCTTTGTTGGACAGGTAAATAGCAGGACTTTCCTCCGCAAGGTCCTTTTTCGTGGCTGCCGCCACCACCATAGCGTCTACTGGCAAACCTTTCGACCAATGGGGTTTATCATCTGGAGGGGAGAGTATCTTATCTGATCTCCTGGGGATGGCCTCAACGGAGTCAGGGTTCTTCCATGCTCACTGCACGATGAGCTTGACCAACTCATTGGCAGGTGAGGTCACCCAAGAAGTAGAGGGCCAAGAGCGGAAGGCCTGCAGGAATAAGGATTCCTCCGAGGAAGGACTGGTGGGCTTCCAGTCACCCCTCTGCTTCAAGATTTCCAGGATGTCTCCAAAGGAGACATCATCAGGGGGTGACAGTGGGGATCCTTCCCCATCATCCTAGTCCATATCTTCCATGAGGGTCTCCTCTGGGGAGTTCATGTGTTTCCTCTTACATGCCCATTTCCGAGGGGGTTCTTTGGCGGAAGCATCCGAAGAAGATTCAGAAAGGGAAATACCCTGAACAAGGGTGTCCTGGGCCTTGCGCTCTCGGGGTCCTGGGGGGAGTGGCCTTAGACAGCTGTGGCTCAGAGGGAACTGGTGGGATGTCTGACATAGGAGGACTGCTTGAAGTGAGCATCCTCTCCACCACCTGGAAAGCAGGCCCGCCTAAAGAGGAATGGGAGCCCAGAACCAAAGGAGACAATTTTGGAACAGGGGTCACACCCCGCTCCACGAGGTCCGCTCCTACGGCAGAGCCTCAAGCAAAACT
Source organism: Protopterus annectens (assembly GCF_019279795.1). NCBI lineage: Eukaryota > Metazoa > Chordata > Ceratodontiformes > Protopteridae > Protopterus > Protopterus annectens. The sequence goes on along the minus strand of NC_056731.1, from coordinate 619,659,740 downwards.
GGGGTGGGAGTCACCCTCGTTCCCAAAGACAGAACCGGCAACACAACCGGAAACATGGCCGGAACCGAGGGTTCCACCCCCCCAAGCATGAGATTGAGGAAGGGTGGGTTCCCATGGGACCGACACCCAAAGGGGCCTCGGAGCCTCAGACACAGTCGTTGTCGGCACCGAGGAAGGGGGTCCTCTCACAGATGTCGGAAATATGAACCTCGGAACAGAGGGATCCAAGGGAGGAGAGTATGTTGGGGTCACTGGTGTAATAGGCCCAAAGCCCGGAGTGGGATGGGGTCTAGGAAAATTTGTAATTCCCCTGGAGGTCAGCAGCTGATCAAAAAGGCGCACCACATCCAATTCTGAAAGGCTCCTAGTGGACCTTACAGATGCCCCTGAGGGGGAATCAGGCTGGTCCAAAAAGGGGCTGAAGGCTTGTCCAGCAAATGGATCTGCATATGGGGTGTACTGGGTCTGTGGTGAATTAAAGAATGGTACCAATTCCAGTTTGGACACAGGCAACAAGGGAATGATTGGAGCTGAGAACAGGCTCGGAGCTGAGGTCACAGCTGGGGTGGATGTCAATAGTGGCTCCAAAGCTGTTGTTGGAACCAATGTTGGAGCAGAAATGGGGGACGTCAGTGCCAATGTGGAGACAGGAGAACTGGTCAGAAACGAGGTTGTAGTGGGCACCAAAATCGTCGGAGCTAGAACAGATGCCGACGAGACAAAATGAATCACGGGAGACAAACTCGGAGCCGAGGTGGTTGGAACCGAGGAGGTGATAGGTGCTCGGTAGAAGTCTTGTGGGCCTTGTGCTTATGGCTTTTGCCCCTATCACCAGCCAGTGAAGAGGGGTCTGAACGAGGATGTTTCTTGTCTACAGAAGGAGGGGATGAGACCTCTGATGCAGAAATAGCCTCCAAAAAAGGCGAAGGAAGCAGGCCCTTATCAACTTGTTGAATCTTTCATTCAGCATCCGCTGACTGAAGCTGCCACAAATATCACAAGGAGGTTTCGCCGATAAGTGCGGAACTCCCAAACAATACACACACTCTTCATGTAAATCACTATTCAGGAGTTTGCCACTGCAAGAGGAGCAGTGTTTAAACCCTGTAGTCCCTTTCTTTTCCGACTTAACAGGAAACACACACACACATACATACACACTAAAGTGTAGAGAGAGAGGGAAATGCCAACAATCTTATTGGGAATACCACAAGGGTAGAGCTGAGTGGGTAAACAGAGAAAAATTAGCAAACTGACAGAAAAAATTCACAAATACTTATAACATTTTGAAAAATATAACACTTAGCTGGAGAGCTTGGTGAAACGCTGCTATATGGCTGCGCGGCAAAAGAGATCTGAGGTAACTGAGCGAAGGGCATTGTGGGTAGCAGCTTAGCTCGAGGGTTTTTGGTGCATGCAAGCTTGGTATAAGGCCGACTCGGTTCCGAGGGCTCAGAACCGAACCCATCAATGATGCATAGGAAGAAGATTAACAACTTCAGATGTTTAGTTTAGTAGACAAAAGTGTTTATCTTTCATTTTAGTGGCACAATACAGTTTCATTTTATTTTGTTCAAACTGTTATTTTTTTTCTTTGTTTTTTACAGAAAAAAGAAGCCTACCCATCTGGCCCAAAAGTCCCAAAATGCTATACCTGGGAAACAACATTAAGAATCTTCTCAAACTTATGTCTGGTTTTAGAAGTTCATGATGTTCTGAAAAATTTAAAGGAAGTAGAATTCAGGAAATCAGTGGTTCAAATTTCTAAGGACTCTGGTTGCAGGAATGAAAATTCATTATGAAAATTTTCAGTAAAGATAGAAAGAATATTCAAGACTGTCTTTACTTATGCAATAGATAAAATTTCTGTGGGTATCTATGTTAATAAGTTTGGTTATGTATGAAAAAGAATACTGGTCCCACCTTTAAGTATTTTACCTGTGAATAAAATCATGAAAGCAGAGAGTTAAAAAGTATAAAAAGCAATATCAGTTAATATCAGTTGATTCCGGTTTTCAAGAAACATCCTTTATTTCTCATAATAATAATTATAAATTTCTACCTTTTTTTCAAATTACTAGGTCTGGCTCTACAGCTAATTTATACACACACACAGATATATATATATATATATATATATATATATATATATATATATACATATATATGCTTATATTTTTTTTTTCCAAAAGGAAGCCTTGCTGATGAGAAAGCCTCTAAAAACAGCTTTAAAAAGAAAATCTTAGAATGAGATTACTATGGCATTTCCACAACTTCAATCAAGAAGATTAATAGTTAGACAAAACATGGGGCCATTAAAAGATACGGTCTACTGATGATACCAGTTAGGGAGAAATCAAGTATAACATTAACCCAAGAAATATAATATTAACCCAAGACCATACATTTTATTCCCATTCCAATTCAAATTAATATTTATTTAGATGCCTAAGTCCCAACAGAGTAAAACAAACAAAAAAAAAATACAGATAAATAAACAAGTATAACAATATAAAGCAAAATCAATACTGATATGCTAAATAAAATGCAATAATTTATCCTCAGGTGTGAAATTAATTATCCAGGTAGAAGGCTCTAGAAGTAGAATGCCTAAAAGCAAAGGCACTCATCTAGCCACCCCTTCAAAGAGACACAAGGCAGATAAGCACAGGATACCATAGCAGGTTGATGCCATTCTAGTAATTCCTTTCCTGTAGGGCTAGCCAGACTAGGACCAGAACTTTATACACTATGTGAAATCAAACTTGCAGTCAGTGCAAGTTATGCAGATTTGGCACACTACATTAGTACCAAGATATCTCTACTAGTAACTCAGTTGTGAAGTTCTACACAAGCTGCAATTGACAAACTCTCAATGCCTTTTGTACATGATTTTGCAATAGTTACCTAGAAGGAAAATAAGACAGGTACCACCAAATGTGCTTAATAATAATGAAAATGTACCTCAAATGAAAATAAGAGGACTTGATGACGGTAAACACCTTTTCCTTAAAGGCCAGTTGTAATCAATAATTACCCCCAAATACTGAACCTTTGATATGAATTCATGTGTGTTATCTTCACAGATAATTTTTGGCGGGCTCAACACCAGTGCAGACAACTCCAGATACTGACATGCATGACATCGATAACAAACATTATGGAAGCATTAGATTCTATATTATGATGTTGAAACATTGTAATATCGAACACAAACATCAAATCATATTCATCGAAACGCATTTACGCAAATCAATGAATACTTCCAGCGCAAAGATGTAGTTGGCCAACTACACGGTGTTGCCCTTTTCTCCACTGTATAGAGATCTCGGAGTTAGTATATTTACTTGGGGGGCACAGCCCCCCACATCGAGGGGTGTGGAGGGCGAAGCCTCCCACATGGGTGGGGTTGTTTTAGTTTAGGTTAGTTCCATGGGATTCCGGGGCAAGTGTTTTTTGCACTGTAAGTATTTATCGATTTGTGTAAATGTGTTTCAATGAATATGGGTCAATGTTTAAGTGTTCGATATTATGACGTTTCAACATTGTAATATAGATGCAAGTATTTACTTTATTCAATTAAAGACCATCCAAATAAATTATAAACTTGTCTTTTGAATAATGTCTACCAGAAGAAGCATGTACACAACAGACATCAATGGTCGCAGGACAGAACCCTGTGGCATCTCACTGGTCAACAGTAGAGAAAAGAGCAATTAACCTCCTGATGCCACACTAGTTGAAGGTAATCCCTACGATGTCACATTAAAGAAGGTCCACAATCACCATACAGTCAACATGTCAAATGCTGAAGAGAGATCTAAAAATGCAAAGTCTGAATATCATAACTGATCTCTTGCCAGAAGGGCAGCAAGAGAAATTAAATATTTGTTTGTGTTAAAGAATCTGTAGGCTTCCACAAGAACAAATATACATATTATTTCTGAAATAGCATCTATAATGAAAGAGATATGGCACCTAAAACTAGCGTTCCTTTCTTTTGTGGATAAAGTACTGCATTCTACCCCCACATATCATAAGGAAAAAGTCCCAAAAGTTCTAAATCAGACAGGTAACGTTAACCAAAAAACACACCTGACCTTCACAAAGAACATAACATTTAGCAAAAGTAATGGAGGATTTAAGATTGGAGATAAAATTTAGGTAACAATCCCTGTGATATTCTATTACAAAGAAAACTAAACTTGCAACCCATGCACTACAATTAAAAATCATCAGCTGCAATGGAAAAAAAATCTACTTATAGAAACTTTTCTATTGGGCATTTTTCAAATTTGCTTCCAAGAGTAACCATAACATAGAATAAATTTGTCTAACACTAAAGAAAGACAAACTTCTTTCTAGAATTCAGTATGCCATGCTCCGTGACATCATTTCACTGCAAGATCTGACAGAAGAATTACCCACAGAGTCCTTCATCAAGAAAAAATTCTTAATTCAACAAGTTCAACAAAAATACTGAAAGGCAGAACAATTCTCTGCACTAAATGTAATGGAATTCATGTAAAAAGAATAACACAGAAAAATCCAAGAACCATGATCCCCTCACAACATATCAGGCCTAATGCAGAACACCACTTGTTCAAGAAAGAATCTACTAAAATATAATACAACTATAACTAACCCAAAATCCACTCTCAAAAGCCTAGTTTCATACTGACAAAGTCTCAGAGTAACAATGCCAGATCAGTGTTCCCAATAAAATTTTCTAGCAACAAGGTAGGATATTTAGAAAAGGGGAAAAAACAGTACAAATATGAAAACAACATACTCTTACATTTAGGGTAGTCACTTTGTAACAGACTATTAGAAAATTACTTTGCAGTTGTACATTTACAAACTTAGTTTTTTTTTTCCTTTTTATCTTACTAATTCACTGTGTTATACATTGAAGCCAAATAGTCCCACTAATGATATATAAAAAAAAAAAAAAAAAAAAAGAAGGAAGATCTGATATACTTAACAACCCCAACAGGATAACATAGAAGTTAAGTAGAATTATCAACTGGTAGACCTGGGTTCGAAACCTATCTGAGGAATAACTGGATAGCAGCAGTTTCTGCATAGAAGAAAAGCTTGGCAATCTACTTCCATAAAATGTCACAAAAACCCTATAGGGGTCTTCTCCCAGAGTCACCCTAAGTCAATTTCAACTCGGGACAATTACTTGTTTTATTATTAATTCAAGAAAACGTGGCATAAGGTCCAAATAGAAAACATTTAAAATGTCACTATGCTGCATAAGGCCATTACCAATGATGCAAAACATATATTTAACATTTTTCAAAAACTAAACAGAACAAAAGTCTGAAATACAGGTTTAACATCTCATAAAAACAAAAATATATATTAAAAAAGAAAGAAAGAAAAAGACTAGCCATCACACTGCAAAACCAAGGATTAAAAACATCAGGAAAGGTAAGATCACCTAAATTTGCATCTGTACAGTAACATCACATAAAGGAGAAGCAAACAATACACTTACTAAACAGAGAACTAATCTAACTTTGTATGACAAACAGGTGCAAGTAAAAACTGGAAAGAACACTGAATAACAAGCAATAGAGATAACTGAGAATTCAGCTGAAATAGTCTTAAAAACAGAATATGACAGCTATCATATAATTAAGCTGTAACATAGCCTACTCATATTGTTCACAGCAAAAACAGTACAGGATTTGTCATACCATGGAACAATCTGGAAGGATATTTAATACCATTTTTTTTCAGCATCAAAAGCACTGCTAGTCACAAAATTCTGAGTCAGCAGCTTCCTGCTGCAGAATGATGAAGTCTTCAGTACAACCCAGATGACATGGGAATAAGTAGCAACCTAAGTGCTACAGGAGCTAGAGAGGGGACATGAATGAGTGGCCAAAGTCAGCTCTCACACATTCGGTGTGGGGAGCAGTCTGCTCCAACAGTAGGTGTTGGCTGACAGTGCCTATAGCCTAAAAATATGCACTCAGTGCTACCAAGCTGCTTATTGTAGCTTTATGGGGTACTGCGGCAGGAGCGTGCATGTGTCGGGGGAAGGCACTGTAAGCTCTTGTGGTACTTTAAGTGCTCATGTCAGATGCCAAGTGGTAAGGTTAGGGCATATGAGTTGTTCTACTGCACAGTGCACTACCCAGTGCTTGGCTCTGCAAAGTACATCTCCTGTCTCGGGCTATTTCACATTATTGTTTACTACTAAGTATTGCGAAAACCGAGTCAGCAGGTATGCTACCATGCAGCTCCCATCTCCAACTAATTCATATTACTCTGTCCTCCTGAGAAACATGACAGGTGCTCTGCTCAGTAACATAGCACATTTGGGGAACTGTCTGATATACAACAGGGCTGCTAAGCTCACTCAGCAGCACAGTCCACCTCACTTTTGAATGCATTATTAGTCTTACAATTTACTTGTGAATGCAGATTAATCTACTTTCACAAATGCTCTATCTAATATGGAGTAAACTTACTTTGAAGCATAAGAAAATTACCTTGTAGATTAAGTTTTATAACTCTAGTAATGAATCTTATTGTACAGTCACATAAGGACGGTTACAAACCAAAGCTGCACAGGTGTTCTTATGTTAATTTTCCAAAATGCTCTCATCCTGTCTTCACTTATCCCTTTAATATTTTATCTACCCACACTTCCACTCAAAAAGGTCCTGTTATATACCCCTTGTCCTTAATTACCATTCCTATTCAGCTTATACATAGCTGATTTTCTCTTACAGATGCCATTGTTTATACCTCATGACTAATTACTAATTAATACACCACCTTCTTGAACTATACCTCTCTGCACACTGGGTTAGTTTTCTTGTATATCGATCCAGCAGCTTTTCCACATCATTCTCTTCCACTGCCTATTATATCACTCTAAGGAACTGAGTATATGTATGTACTTTGGATTAATTTGTATAGAACACTTTGTATGCCTCTAGCAAATGTGTTAAGATATTGTTAATATTATTTAAATATATCAGTCTCTTCACCGTACTACAAAAGAATATGCTTTCTGTTCATGGAGCTTAGAGCAGCCCATCTATCCCTGGAGGAGTGTTCCCAGCACAAGAATCTGGTAGTCTACTGGCCGTTTTGGGCCAATTTCTAGCTCTTTCAAGTCCCCCTGTATAAAACCCGCTTTGGCGCGGTTTTTGCGCTTGTTACTACTCAGCCAAGCTCCCCGTGGTCCTGCAGAGTGGTGCTAGCAGCAGAGAGGCTAAATGAGTGACTGCTAACCTGATAAAAGTGTTTTTTTTCCTGCTACTACCTGGGTGACTGTCCAATCTAGCTAAACTGCAAGTATTTCTGCTTCTTGAACTGTTTTAAACTGTTTAAAGTTGGTTTTGCACCTGCACTTTTAAAGTTTGTCCTGTTTGTTGCATTTACCTGTTGAGGCTACACACTCAAGTGCGCTAGCCTGTGTTACATATTTATTGCATGTTCATGCTGTTTGTTGCAAAAACGAAAAAAAACGAAAAAAAACAAAAAAAAATATCCTTGTTTCCCGTCTTTCCTGACTTAGAGTAGTCCAAATACAGGCTTTGCTGTATTCTGGACTTTTGGAAAGTTCCTGTGTTGCCCATTTCCTTTCTTAGATAAAGGAAGGATTCTTTGTTCACCAGTGGCAGTGGGGAGCTTAGAGCAGCCTATCTATCCCTGGAGGAGTGTTCCCAGCACAAGAATCTGGTAGTCTATTGGCCATTTTGGGCCAATTTCTAGCTCTTTCAAGTCCCCCTGTATAAAACCCGCTTTGGCGTGGCTTTGCGCGATTTTGCACATAGCGCAGCATCGGGCAGCTCCGCTTAATTGGGTTTAAACCATTCTCGGTTCCACAAAGTCTGCTCTTCACTTTTTCACTTAGAACTGATCTAGTTCTCATAATAAACACCCTATTCCTACTCTAAAGCCTGGCACTTGCTCACTAAAGCAATTATATAAGTCAGCACTAAAAAATTAAAAGCACTACACCCTCACAAACTCCCCTTGTGTACCTTGTTCCCCATTGGCCCTTTTTTCAATTATAAAGGAATTCCCAATACTATTCTAGCATGTCCAAAGGTCAGTTGTCAATCTCCTCTCTGGTCCAGCTGGTAAATCTGGGAATCTTGAGGCAATGTTACAACTGCCTCATGTACACAGACAACCCTCTCCTCCTCCCAACAAATTCCAACACATGTGAGAGATGCAACCATATAGCCAAACTGGAGTCTAAGCGCTCTCAACTCAGTAATGGCATAACCATTCAGGAGGAGAAGGAAACCACACTCACTACAATTCCAGTCTCACATAGACCTACCACGACAGCAAACCAAACACATAAACACACAAAAACATATACTCGGAGGCTCTAAATAAAAATCTGCCTAAGCAGCAATGACCTCCAAAGCAGACACCCAAGCAACCGGTACCCCAAAACAAAACACATGCAACACATAGCTCACACAGCCAGTGTGCCGAACAGTCACAGCCATTAAGGCTAAACAATACACCTGATACACTTGTAATAGGTGACTCTATCGTCAGACACACTGACGTCCTGCTCACCAGGCTGAACAAGGAGAAGGTCATGGTGAGCTGCCTGTTGGGCGCTAGGATATGCCACATAACACAAGCACTCAGGTCACTCCAAGGCAAGTACAAATATGACTCAGTCATTGTCCATGCTGGTGTGAATGACCCGAGATGTACCTCTGTGGACTACATGAAAAGAGACATAGAGGAGCTCTCTGAGCATGTAGCCCAGGCCGGTATGACCCTGACCTTGAGTAGCATCTTACCCTCACCAAGAATGATGTCACAATATGAAGACAAGATGATCAATTTCAACAACTGGCTTAAGTATTGGTGTCATTCAAAGGGGATCCAATGCCTGTCAGCCTGGGATGACATGCTCGACAAGCCATGATGCTTTGCTAGGGACGGCTTGCACCTGTCACCCCTGGGCTTTCGGATATTGGCAAAGGCTCCTGCCATCCCCATAGTGCCTTTTTTAGGCAAGGCTCAAAAGACAAACCCACCTACATAGGTATCACAAGGGATAAGAAATTAAGAGTAATGCTACTCAACGCCAGAAGTCTAAACCTCAAGATGCATGCACTCGAAACTCTCCTTAGCATGGACAACATTGATATCTGTGCAGTAACAGAAACCTGGTTCAAGGCTCCTGAGAGCACCCCAGCGCTAACAGGTTATACCTCATATTATGCTTTTCGGCCCCAAAACTTGGACCGAACCACAAAAGGAGGGAAGTATCAATATTCGTCAAAGATACCCACACCTCCAGGTTGGTGGCACAGCACGAAGCATCAGAGACTATCCATGTGCAACTAACAGTGGGTAAAACTGCCTTCCAGTTTATAGCCTGCTACAGACCACCCTCCCAAACCCAGGAACCCCACTCGGCCTTCCTGAGAACACTGGAAAATATGAAGATCTCTCCAAACACCATTATATTGGGCGACTTCAACTACCCAAACATAGACTGTGAGCATTACTCTAGCTCCAACACCCTAGCCCAAAGGTTCCTAGAATTTATAAACTCAAATGCTATGGAACAACCTGTTACCACTCCCACAAGAGGGGAAAACATACTGGACCTGATCATCAACAACATGGGGGCAATATGCTCCAGACCAGAAGTGTATCCCTCACTGGTAAGATTAGACCATAAACTAATCTCACTGGATATTCACATCCCAACCCCATCCCCTGCCCAGAAAACCACAACGAAAAACTTCTCTAAAGCAAATTTCACACTCCTCAAAACCGAGGTGGAATCCTTCAAAGCCCCTGGGCCTGTGGAAAATATAGCCCAGACCACAGAATCCTTTATAAATGCATTTTATGAACACCTTCAGGAATGCATGGATCCCAAATAAAACCAAGACCCAATCCTCCAAAGGCAGGCGTCCTGTCTGGTGGACCCCAGCCATAAACAACCTATACAATAGAAGGAAGAAGCTACTACATGATAGAGCAAAATCCCAAAAAGGGAAGGCATCTCTGATCAGTATTAGCAAAAAACTATGGGCACTAATAAAATCGTCTAAGGCCAGCTTCGAGAGAAAAATTGCACAGGACACTAAGGATAATCACAAGGCTTTCTTTAGTTATGTTAGGAACCTGGGTGGGAATTCCCAGATATGCTCAGAATTAGTCCAAAATGACAAAAAATACACCAAACCCACAGACAATGCCAACATCCTAGCTGACAGGTTCAGCATAAACTTCTCCCCCCCTCCCCACCAAAAGGGCAAATATCTATCCCAGCAGAGTGCTGCCCCCCTGACATCTCAGATGCTTAGGTAAGAGCTGCCCTCTCCAAAGCAAAAAACACAGCATCAATGGGACCAGACGGTATCCCGGGCTGCGACCTACATGAATTCCAAGAAGAGCTAAACCCAAACATAAAACTACTGTTCAATCTCAGCCTTACTTCAGGATATGTACCCAAAGAGTGGCGTACAGCAACAGTGGTCCCTCTCCACAAAGGTGGTGCCTCAACGGATCCTGGAAACTATCGCCCCATAAGCCTGACTAGCTTGGTCTACAAAGCTATGGAAAGGATCATCATGGACCTCATAAATAAAGATATTGGGGACCTACAGACACTGGATCCTACCCAGTTCGGCTTTGTTAAGGGCAGATCCTGCCTCTTAAACCTGGTCAATTTCTTTGAAACAGTCACCAAGGCCATTGACGAGGGGAAGGTGGTCCACACAGCTTACCTGGACCTCGCAAAAGCCTTCGATACAAAACCCCACTCAGGCATTATAGATAAGCTCACCAGCTTAAATATAAACCCCTATGTCACTAGATGGGTTGCAAACTGGCTCAAGGACGGAACCCACATGGTTAGAATTGCTGGAGCCATGTCAGACTCCAAACCAGTTACAAGTGGCATCCCACAAGGCTCAGTCCTGGGACCTCTCTTGTTCGGTATATATTTCTCGGAGGTACAGGCCAACACGGAAGGACTGTGGCTGACCAAGTTCGCAGATGACTGCAAACTAGGCGCCATAATCGACTCTCCAGCTGACACAAGCATCCTACAAAAGGGCCTCATAGAAACAGACAACTGGTGCCAGAGCCATGGCCTCAAGCTAAATGCCAAAAAGTGTATAGTCATCCCCTTTGGCAAAAACAAAGTGCCCACAAATTACCACATAGGTGGTAATCCATTAAGTACGGAAGAAGTAATTAGGGACCTGGGGACCCAAGTTGATAGAAATCTCTCACTTGAAAACCACGTGGCCAAAGTGGTTAGAAAAACATTTTATATAGCCCACCTAATCATGAAGGGATTCACATCTAGATCAGGGGAGGTCATCGTGCCTCTTTACTCATCTCTCATCAGGCCCATAATTGAGTACAATGCCCCTTTTGGGATGTACCTTACCAGACAACTGCAGCAACTGGAGAGACTCCAAAAGTACCTCACCAAGAGGATCAAAGGGCTCAAACAGATGCCATATGATGCCCGGTTAAAGAAACTCCAGCTCTACTCAGTGGCATACCGCCTGCTCAGAGGCGATCTGTGCCTGACGTATAAAGCCATGTCCAACCCGGAATTAATGGACACGCTGCATCTCAGAAAATCCAAATCCCATTGAGCTACGCGCTCGAGAGACTTGAACCTCAGCACTGAAATAAATAGGACATGCTGGAGGGACAGATTCATAACCCAGAGGCTCCCTTCACTCTGGAATAAAATCCCAGTCCAGGTTAGGCAGAGTCCCTCATTGACTCTCTTCAAGAGGAATCTTGATGAGTGGATGGGAGATCGTAGGTTTACTCCAGGTATCACTTCTGTGTCACTGTTAGACAGAGGCACAGTATACTAACCTCGAAAAAGGGCATAGCAAAATTCATTTAAAATGGGTGGCAAAAGCCAAACACACTCTGGCTAGGCTTATAAATGCCCTAGGGCAGATAGCCTAGTATGAACCTATGTACCTATGAAATAGTGTAAATATACTTCTTGCTGTTTTCACTGTTAATAATATAGTACAGCATTACCATGTACTGAAATATACCAGAAATAATTTGATATCTACTTATTTCACTGATAAGCTGTCACTTATGTGGAGTTTTTCTCCCAGGCCTACAGTGAAAAAGGCTCTGCCTAAACAGATAGAATATGAAGACGATTTACTTTAGTAACTTGTCATAGGCAACAATGGCCTTGGCTATTAGGTTAAGGTAAGAGAAGGTGGGACCAGGGTATTTTTCAGACTCAGGGAAGAAGAAGCTGAACAGATGAAAGAGTCTTTATGTGGAGTGCTCAAGATTTTTAGAAATTACTGTAAGAATTTACATGCTACTGAAGAGGAACTAGAGGAAGCTGAAGAGTTGAGGGGATATCAGAAAAGAGGAATCTAATTGGCTAGCTTGACTGAGAGTGAGAAGGAGGGATTAAGAAGATACATTTCTGGGAAAGCACTATAGGAAATGCGGAAGGGGTGGCATTAGGTAAGACAAGAGACTGACAGCTTGCATATAGATTTGTGGAAACATGATAAACGAGATGTTAAAGGGTGCAGCACCCTCCCACACACACACAAAATCATGGACAGAAGTAAAAATAACAGTAACGTTGAAGGACGTTAAGGATCCAGTGCACCCTTCCATCTATAGACCTATACTGGTCTTAAATCATGACTATAAATTTGTCGTGATGGCATTAGCTAAGCAAACAGGGGCAGTATTGCCATGCAATATACATCTGGACCAGTGTGGTTTTGTTGCAGGTAGAAGGTCTACAGACATTATTTTGCAAACTCTGACTACAATCAACAGAACAAGCTGGAGGGAGAGGTTCATAATCCAGAGACTGCCCATGCTATGGAAGAGACATCCAATACATGTCAAGCGGAGCGCCTCACTGGCCCTCTTCACAAGAAATCTTGATGAGTGGATGGGAAATAGAAAATTCACCCCAGGGGCCACTCCAGTGGCTCTACTCAACAGAGGCACTGGGAACTAAGGTCGGGTGGCATGATGCCAGGATAGTCCTATGGGCTAGGCTTGTAAAGGCTCCAGGGCCATTAGTCTAGTACACACCTATGAACCTAACATAGGATGCACAAATCAAGGGGCAGGACTTACAGGTTTATAGGTTCATAGGTAGTTACTAGGCTAATTACTAATCACCCTTGCCCCTAAACTCTGGTTAACTAACCTGCTCAAGGTCACAAAGTAGGCAATGAGGACTGAAGAAATCAACTCTGTACTATAGGAAAAACAACTCATAACCTTAACTATCTGTGCCAACTGCCAGATAAAGTACTTAAGGCAATTTCTCTTGATGCAGAGAAAGCATTTGACAGGGTCCATTAAAGCTACTTATTTCGCTTGCTGGAAGACTAAGGTTTCCTGGAGAAGGTCTTGGGTATCTTGAAATTTTGCTAAGCAGATGCCAAGCAAGAACAAAGGGAAGTGTGAGGTTATTGGAAACACTTAGACTTGAAAGGGGAACAAGACAGGGGTACCCTCTTTCCCTCTGCTTTCTGCATTCTATTTGGATCCCTTGGCAATATGTATAAGGGACTCAGGGCTGACAGGGTATCACTGGAAGAGACAGCACAGGATCATATCCTTATTTGTAAAGCATGTTTTGGTGATGCTAACAAGTCCAAATGAAGGTAAAATTATGGGAAATTCCGGAGGACTTTGGTAACAAGACAGGATACAAAATCAATCAAAAGAAATCCCAGGGATTGACCCTAAACTTTGACTCAAGGAACTACCTATAGAATTATTTTAGTTATTTATGGGATAAAGATAAGATTAAATATGTGGGGTTCTGGTTAAAATGACAATGCAGGAGACTTTTAGAGAGAACTATGACTTGGTGTTTGCAAAGGTAAAATGAATCTTAGATAGATAGATGGATGGTGGTTCATTTGGACTTGGATCAAAGAGTGCAGGTCCCACAACTTCATGAATTACCTCAACTGCTACATTTTGGGTAAGTGTATTTGAAAAGACAAATAAATCATGAAAGATTTTTTGGGGAGACACTAAACTTAGGGTTTCCTTGGAAAATGTTGTAAAACCTAAGGAATGGGGAGGATGGGAGTGCCGGACATTAAGATGTACCTGCAGGCTTTAGTTTTTAGGTGTGTAAAGCCCAAATATAAGGAGATATGGAAAAAGATGACTTGTGATGATGAAGAAAGATGGGAACAAGTGAGGGATGCCATGGAATGGTTTTTAGAAAGTCTTAAAACTGAAGAGAAGGCCTCTTTGATAGAGGCACTGTAAAAGTTTGTAAAAGGTAATACAGTATGCCAGTCAGATGAGGCGAACTAGAGGAAAGGATAGGCAACTCTGGATAATGGCTTGAAGTTTGTCAGACAGGAAGAGAAAACAGCACACAGAAAAAAAAATAGCACTGAGACTTTTTTGTAATACGAGTATTACTAGGTACTTCATTTAAAGGGTTTACCACCGCATAACCAAATACACGGCAGTCTAACCCAACAATGCTCGATTCCAGTAACCAAATTTTTGCATGTCGAATGGTCAGAATGTCACAAAACCACCAAATGCGACATTTTCTACCATTCTACATCCAAAACATTTGCTAACACGGGTCACAAACTGGGCGCAGGTTTGCAATTCGATACAGTTGCGTTCGGCAATGTGCATATTTGCCGCACTCCTTTCGGTCATCAGGGCCCGACCATCCGTCTGTTGGTTATACAGTGGTAAGCTCATTTAAAGCCTTATATGGTTCTGGATTAGAAAATTACCAGACATGGAAAGTTGCTTACATTTCAGCTTAATCTCAACAGGCAAGTCCTATAAAACCTTATTCTATTACTTTTCCAGCAAAAATCTTTTCTTATTCTTTGAAAAGTGAAGAGCCAACTGAAACTACAAAAGTTTGCTAATCACTGACTTCAGGACTTCAGATATCTGAGAGGTCATCCACTGAATCCACTCAATGACAGTCCACTCTTTAGATAAAGAACAATCCAAAAATCAAAGAGGAAGTATTGTACAGCAAACTATACAACAGAAGTGACAGTCTCAGGAAAACCTTTAATTTTAAAGTTACTGTTCCTACTGTGCATTTCAATGTCAGCAACCTTTTCTTGAAGGAATATGATTTTTGTTACTGCAAAAAAGAAACCGATAATTCCTTTAATGTTAACCAATATTTCAATATGCAGGATTAAGCAGCATCAATATGCTTACAGAATCAGTGAAGATATTCATTACTGGTAAGGGCCACCTTAAGTGGTATGATAGCTTCCCTAAATTCAGACAGTCACAAGAGAAGACAGCTTCAAAATTTTGCCCCCCGTTCTGTTTGTCATTTACCCCTTTTACCACCAAGCTTCCCTCTGTACCCAAAAGCCCATCCTCTCCTCTTTTTGAGGGCTCCACATCAGCATTTGTACTTCTCTCAGCGGAGGAGTGGACCAAGCTTTGGGCGTGCTGTTTTTTTCAGTGGCGTCTGGAGTTATTTGCATGGTCCATAGTCCCTCCCTCCCTATGTGCCTAGCATCAAGCTATAGATGACCGGGCATGAGATAACTATGACGAAAACTACCCCCCAAGACCTAATTGGCATGCACTGTACTGTCTATCTTGTACCCCAGCCTGGCATATAATACTTTCTGAGTTTCAGCCTCAACTCCACTAGAGAGATGCCAGCATCCCCCCAGGATAGAAATGCCCATCCTCCATGCCAGCTCCGTCAGGCACCAGAGCTGCTAAATGAACTTGGATCACCTGGGCTGTAGGCTTTATCTCTTTTCTCCACCATTGAGGCAAATTTTGCCCTTTTAGTTTTTGGGCTCTTTAACTAGAGCCATTTCTGAAAACTTCTATATCTCTGACTTATAATTTTTGAATAGAATTAAATATGGAGAAGAAACTGGTTTAAATGAGAAAGATTACATTTAGTTGGTAGTGATGTATACAAGACTAAATGGCAAATGGCAGAATGATATACACAGTAAAAAAAGCAATACTGGGAAATGCTACAAACAGGCGAATATACAACCACAAACAGCAAGAGTAATGATTAAGAAAGACCTCCAAACCAAATAATGTTTCAGAAGCTAATAGCAATGTAAAACCCGCCCCAGCTTCATGCCACCATCTTGGAAGTAATCAGATTAAAAAAACTTATAGGCCACTGATACTCTTGACTGGAGACCTGGGAAACAAACAGTGCTTGTCTAAGTTATTTAAAAAAGCATTATATGACACATATACAAATTAAATATACAAAGCAAGGCACCGATATACAAAGAGTATTTCCACAGCATTCAAGTCAGATCCATCATGCATCTAAGCATAAAAAATGAGTACAGATATTTACAATCGGCCAGACATTCTGCCAAGACAGCTAGCATTTGGCAGAAATAAATTACCTTGTTTCCATTAGGTTTGTGCTGTCACAACCACACACAAAAAGTGCAAAATGCATTATGAATTAATTACTATCTGATAAGGTATAAGCCTGGTCTAAATAAAAAAAAGATAGCAAATATGTAGTGTAGCATGTTTTTTAAACTACCTTTAACGCCACCAAATGGTCCATATGTCATGTTGCAGGCAGTCCTCTGGAGGTTATGCTCATACATTAGTTTTATCTGGTACTGATTCCCATGTTCTATATTACCAAGAGTCCCTATAAAAGAACAAAATCATATTCAACAGCAGAGCCTATAGAACAACAGCATGTATTGCTCCTGTCTAACAAAATAATGCAAGTCCTTTCAAAAGGTACAAACCATGAAAAAATAATCGCATATTTTACTACTGCTGCAGCATGCATTACTAATAAATTACTGTGAAATATATGGTCAATAAATTAGTGATTTGCATCCTGTGGTATATCTAAGCAAATCTCAGAAGAAACCAGGTTTCTGACATGTACACATACGCGCGCGCGCAAACACACACACACACACACACCCACACACACACTAAATAATGCATTTTATTTTACCAGCTGATTTTAAATGTTACCTATATTATACAAGATACTTATTTTAAGATCAGCTTGCATATCAATAACATGAGCCACTTAATGCAAAAGTTCATTTATATGAGGAGCTCAGTGTAACAGCACATCTTTGAGAAATATTACTGCAGTAAATACCAAAGCAGATACTTGACAAATATCTTGATACGGCCCATAACATGGTCCATTTAGAATGTTCACACCAGGCACTCTGCCCTTAAATAGCAGCATCTTGCTTTCCTCACCCTCAAACACTCACTCGTCCCCTCCAGCCATAGTTACTACCAAATGTCGAGCCACTATACAACTGGCCAGTAGTAAAAAGCAAACCCCTAACATCAGATTCATTATTTAAGATCACCAGGAGTTTGTGTTTTCTAAAATTCAGGATCTGGATCAATGAATCTTTAATTAGGTCTCTATAAATAGCCTTCTTAAGTTTTTTCACTTCAAACCATTTGCATTTATTTTCAAGACTGTAACTTAAATTTGCTTTCCGGCTATCACCCAGAAATATCCATCTCTTGTGACCATTGGTAGCAGTAGACCTTCCATTATCCAGACCCCCCCAGCTGTTTACTACAACTTCTGCTTGATGGGAACAGTATGGCATTTTTAAGCAGAGATCTTGTGCTTCCTTTTGACAATCAGCAGAATGTCATGAAAGACTGACCCTGCATGATGTTTATTCTTGACACTGGGACGGCATTTCATACTAACCTACATAAAGCAAGAGTTAACAAATTAATAGTATTAAATGTCAATTCATAACCAGTTCTAAGACAAACAAAGATTAAGCAAAAGGACACAAGAAATTAAAGTTTGCAGTAATCAGTATGTCCCAACAGGAGTCACCAGTGGTATCCCTCAGGACTCAGTAGTGATGCTAACTCTACTTGGATTATTCTCAGACATAAAAGATAGACCTGAGCTATGAACTGTCAAATATACTGATGACTACAAACTGGATAAAATAATTGCTTGAGTAAATGATGTGGAGGTTCTCCAAGGTGGTATATAAAATACACACCTGCCACATTAGTAATGACCTTAACATTACTATCAATAAATGCAGCATCATGACATTTGGAAAAAATTGTATAAATTATGGTTGTAAAACAAAAGGTCATGTTGTAAGAAAATTACATACACCATCACTGAAGATCTACGACCATTCATAGAGAACAATTACGCTTTAAAACTGACTTATCTAAAAAAATCAAACTTGCCAGTTTTGTTGGCACAGAGAAACAGAACCCTGAATATAAGTCAGGTGATCAAATTTTGATTAGTGGCTTCTATGTCTGTTGCAGTTGGCAGCGGAAGGCAAAACTGATGTGGCTAAGCTGGCTTGCTTCCCTTCAGCATAGTAATAGCACATGCTTGGGGTGCACGGTCCAGTGATAAAATCTCTTATGCAAACCAGAATCCACACAGTAGTGCTAGTTTCTGGGGGCACAGCAATCCTTAGGGGATCCATCACTTGTAGAAGCTAACATCTGCTACATGTCATACCCTGAAGGATGTTACCAGACAAGTGCTGAGGGTTAGGGCCAAATAAGGAAAACCATGAATGGCTCCCTAAATGGTTAACCCCCCAAGTCAGCCCTAATACCACTGTCATGGGAAAATGAATGGGACAGCTGGCTAAGATGGGGCTTATGGTCATCAAGCAAAGGGCAAGGTGTCAAAACACAAAAAATACATTTTTATTATACTATATTTAAAATGTAAAACAAACTAGCACCTTAGCATAAGTTTTGCCTTCAGGGTTAAACTACTGCAATCAAATTAACTCGTTATACACCAAAGATATCTTATGCATGAAATCAAAATAGAGACTAGTTGTCATAATGGTTAAGGTCTTTGCCTCACATGCACAAGGTACAAGGTTTGATCCTGACCTTTAGCCAATGCCTGAATGGAGTTTGCATGTTCTCTGTGCCACTGCAATGTTTCTCCCCCCTCCCAAAGACATGCAGAGTGTTTCACTCTCAAACTAATCCAAGAAATGAGTTGTGGGCAGCATAAACTCAAGATGGTGTCCTATAGGGGAAAGAGTTGGACAGAACAACCACTTTTGGCATCTACTATGGTGCACAATATCCTCAAGATAGCAGAACACAGATCAATGATAGGAGGGGTATATGTGATTTTATTAGTCAGTGTGTACCTATCATAAAGCTCAGCATCCCTGGGTCAACCAGTGTCCAGTTGCACAGCTTGGGTTACCTGGGATAGCCCTCTTGAGTGAAAGCTGGCTGTAAAATCAATCAACCTGTCAAAAATGAATTAAACATTGCTACACTCAATGTAGGTTTACTGACAGGATGCAGCTTGGAAGTGTATTTCATCATGGTAAAGAGGAGGCTGCACATCCTATGCATCCAGGAGATGAGATGGAAGGACAGTGCAGCAAAGCCACTTGGCTTGGGATTCAGCATCTACTACTCAGGAGGAGGACAGGCTAGAAATGATAGCAGAATTGTGATGAGGGAGTGGCTTCAGAAGACAGTGACAGATATCAGAATTAGTAAAAGACTGGGCAATCAGACTGCAGTGTAAGGATAGCGGAGTATTTATAAGCTCAGCCTACACCCACAGCAGAGATGTGTTAGTGAGGAAAAGAGTGCAGCAATTGCAAGACCTACTAGACAAAACAGGGCAACATGAACTGGTGTTAATAACAGATGAACTGATTGCAAATATAGGCACAAACAGAACAGGATATGAGGAATGCCTGGGTCTACATGGGTGTGGCAATAGGTATAAAGAAGGAAAGGCCATTCTAGACTTCTGTATGACAAAGGGCTTGATAGTGACCAGAACTTGGCTCAACAAGGGACGCTCATAAGATCACATACAAGAGTGGCCAACATGCAACTCACGTAGACTTCTTCCAAGGAAGGAAAGGGCAGTAGATTAGAACCAGTAATTGCAAAGTCATCCCCAGTGAATCAGTCAGCAAGCAGTGGTCAGAGAAGGCTTTAAGGTCAACAGAGACCAGGTTAAAGACTTGGAAGCTGACTGGAGAGAAAGAACAGCAGTTCAAGGAAATACTCAGAACTCTAGCCCCCCAAAAAAAAGAGGAAATAGGTGGAGGTGAAGAATAAGAATGGCAGTGCCTCAAAACAGCATGTGTGAGGAATACAGAACAGATTTGCGGCCAAGCCAGGTATGGATAAGGAAATCATAAGGAAAGTTGGTGGTGGAATGCAGATGCTGAGGGAGTCAAAATAAAGAAAGAGTAATACACAGGTCAGGCATATTTTTATCAAACAAATGAGAAGTAGATAGCAATTAATGAGTAGATTAATTTTATCTGTCAGGGAAAGAGGGCAAGAATCATGTGGGATAAGATGATCCTTCCAATAGAGCAAGATAGTTTGGGATTACCTGATTTGAAGAGGTATTTCAGAGCTACACAGTCAAGGCTTGTATGCATAGCACAAGCAGAAAGCTATAATTTAAAGTAGAAAGGGATGATGATGAAATGGGGGAAGCTCAAGAAACAAAGAGATACTGGGATTTTACATGCACATCCTTAAGTAAAAGAACACCAGACAGGAAGGCAAGAAATGTGAATACTCCAGCGGTGTACAAAAAATGCAAAATCCAATGTTCTAAGTCCGTTTATCTGTGGAAAACACATTTTATTTGATATCTGATGAATATAAATAATATAGCATATATGTTAAATATAAATACAAAAACAAGTGTTCTTGTTTTTGTATTTATATTTAACATACATGCTATATATTCAATTTCTGAGATGTGCTGGAATGGTTATTTTATGGATTTTAAAAGTTTTATAAATACTCATGGATATTTTATTAATATTTATAAATATTAAAAAATATGCATGTGGAGATGTGTTCGCATTGGTTGAGATCATGAGGGGTGTGTTTTTGTATGAAGTCATCAGTAACTGAAGATATTTAAACATGGACTGCTTTCTTTTAAACTGTCTAAAGAAGTTTCTTATGGTAGAAACAAAAGTGCTAATTTTGTATGCGTTTTGATCAAATAAAGTGTGTTTTCCATGGATAAACAGACTTAGAACATTGGATTTTACATTTTTTGTACACCACTAGAGTATTCACATTTCTTGCCTTCTCGTCTGGTGTTCTCAGTTTGTGGTTTTCTGGCTTACAGATCCTTAAGTAGAATAACAATAGAATAACAATAACCGTGCAGAATATTATATTCATAAAGTAGCAAAGTGTTTTAAGACTTAAGCCAACGCAGGAATGGAGGAAGGAGATTCTGGTGATAGGGATGACTGCAATTAGGAGTACAGAGAATAAGCAAGAGGGGCCTGGAATTTACTGAAGAAAACTGTCAAAGGAATCAAGGTATTGAAGGCAAATAATTAGAAAGAGAAGGTAACAGAATGGGAAGATGCCAAAAAACATTTGGACTGCAGGCTGGAGATTGACATCAGTCCTAGATAGAGAAGGCAAAGTATAGCCAAAGAGAAAGGAATAGGGAGATCCTAAGTGAAAGGCCAGCACTGGTAGAGTTTTCAGTAGAATTTAGAACAGAAGCTGTTGTTAAAAAAGGAATAATTAGTAGGGTACATAAAACATTGCATGATAACGACACATCAATCAGAGGAGGTTAAAAAGGATTAGGAAGAGAGACTGGATCAGCAATTCACAAAGAAACAATGGGAGGATATGTGTATGGCTCCCAAATATGCAATAAAGTCTAGTAGATTTAGGATTTTTGCTTGGAAGCATTTGCATAGGTATTTTTATATCCCAAGAAAACTCCAAAGAAAATGTTCCTCAGGTAGATTGCAAATGATGTGTGATAGGGAAGAAAGAGGTACTTGGGAACACGTTTTTAGGAGTGTAATACGTTGGCAGACTTTAACAATTCCCTGCAAACTTCTCTATCAGAAATACTGGGTGAGTAAACTGGTGTAACTAAGGAAATA
The DNA here is from genome assembly GCF_019279795.1 of Protopterus annectens. Classification (NCBI taxonomy): domain Eukaryota; kingdom Metazoa; phylum Chordata; order Ceratodontiformes; family Protopteridae; genus Protopterus; species Protopterus annectens. The sequence goes on along the minus strand of NC_056731.1, from coordinate 619,637,787 downwards.
ATTTTTTGAGCTGTGATACAGAATTGGAATTGCTTAGACAAAGTAAGACCTTTATGAGTTTAATTCTGGCGGCTGCCAAAAAAGCAATTACTAGAAAATGGAAATCAAAATCTAAACCTACTGAACTAGAAGTAGTGAATATAGTAACAGAGATAAAATAACTGAAGTGGGATCTTTAGTAAAGGGTAGGCGCAAATTACATAGAAAAACGGGAATTGTGGGAACAATACATGCAGAATAATGTTTTAGAGGAGGAATGAGGTTTAAAGGAAAGCAGGATTTGAATGAGCTATGTAATGTTTGACTAACAGTGACTGGACAGATTATAAGTGATGTCAATATGGTTTGTTTTCATTTATATAATGTATGATTGCCTGTGTCATAAGTGATCAGTCAATAAAGATGTTTATTGTTTAAAAAAAAAAAGAAAAAAGGAGTGCAGGAAAAAACAGGAGACAGAAAAGGCATTCACCAGGAATACTTACTCTGTCCTACTAGCTCTACCCACCAGTGTAATGCTGCTCTTCCCTTAATGTTTTCTCCACTCACAATATTTGAACAGCAATTGCAGGAATTCTCCCATGCAGGATACAAGCCCACAATCAGTACTTACATCTCCCACAAAGAGAGATACCATCGTAGCATCACTTTCCAGACATATGCAGTGGCCACACATTGGAGCACACTTTCAAATTCTTATTATTCACTAACAAATAGTTTGCAGTAAAGTAATGTAACTTAAAAGAATCACAGAAAAGATTGTATCTTCACAGTGAAATCCTACAACCTGTTAAGTGTTTCACACCTGACTAAACCTTTGCATTTACATTCATCAATGCATAAAAATTATAAGCCTACTATACTCAATGAATATATTCATTTGATCAATAGTCTTGGCATGAAAATGGAATGTTGTGTTAGAATCCATACCAAACAAGAGGGGTGCATGATTTGGCTGGAAGAGAAAAGATGCTTGAGTCACGAAGATACCTGCAAGTGTTTTTAATCTGGCAATCCTTGCTGGTTGCAGGGTAGTCTGGCCAGGTAATTCCTGTGCTTCCCAGTAATGACCTGATATTCTTCTTGTCTCACAGACCTTAATGCTGTGGAAGGAGGAGACTACCATTCACTTCAGCGACTGACAATGTCCCGGTATTGTTAAACATACTGATAGTCATAAGCTGGGACAGTTACATAACACAAGGGCTTTCACATCAGACTTGTATGAGTTTGGTCTTATAAGTTATAAATTATCTTAAAAACTGTTAATGCCAGTGGCTCAACAGGTAGCACACTCACCTATGACTACAAACAACAAAATCGATAAATCCAGATAGAGGGCAGAGCTTCAAAGACAAACCGCTTGAAAAACAAATACTTTTAATAAAATATGAGTGTTTTCATTTTAACAATTCCTTAAAACTTCCTCATATACACAAAACATTAGATTCACCCAGTTTAAATAATGAAGAAATTATTACCCACTAGTCATTAACAGTGATGTGATTCATGCTTAAAGTTGTATATAACCTCAATCAAACACATACAAAGGTCCATTCTGTATATAAGAAGCAGCACCAACAAACAATGCTTAAATAATAACAATAACTGTTCTTATTTCCCAGGGAACAGTTAAAAAAATAAGAAAAGAAACAGAGTTAAGAATTTTTTCAAATCCACATATTTTTCGTATACAAAAATAACAAATAAAAAACAATCCTAACCATTAATTTGTCTTTTTCTACCTTTCCAACAATTTTAATTTCAATATAGGGGCTATACTAATAGCATTGTTAAGCCGTGGGTACCTGTAGGACTCTAACCTCATCTGCCAGACTAATTCCTGTTTTTCCAGGTGAGTGGACCAGGGACCCCCCCCCCCTTTTTCTTTCCACCCTTTCCAATACACTAAATTTGAAGCCATGTTCTTGATGTTGTTCCAAATGTCTACACAGGGCATTAGTAGTTTTTTATTCCTTATAACATATATATCTTCACAGATTCGGGTATGTCGTTTTCTTTCAGTTTTGCCTATATAAAAGGCCTCACAAAATTGGCAACGGGCTCCATAAATCACCCCTATAGTGTCACAGCTATATTTTCCCGTCAAGAAGAAATCCCTATTCCTTATATTAATTCTATCATCCTCCAATATGTACTTACATATAATGTAAGAATACAGCACAGACAGCCCAACGAATTACAGCACACTGGTTTATTCAGAGACAGCCCTCCACAAAGTTGTAAGGTGTTTTACTTTGTGGAGTGCTGTCTCTGAATAAACCAGTGTGCTGTAATTCGTTGGGTTGTCTGTGCTGTATTCTTACAGTTTATGGTCTTTTCTACAGCACTTGCTTCCATTATCTATGATGTATTTACATTTTGACATCCTTGGGTGTAAGGTTACCCTTCCAGTTTTTCTTTCTAACATATTCTTTAGGTTGAAACCTCTCCTGTATATGATAAAAGGCTTTTCTCCCCAAACCAGAAACACATTATTGTTCTCCCTGAAGACATTTCAGTTTTTTTTTACAAAATTCAATTGATTTTTGGGTTCTCCATGCTAAAGGAGGTCACTGTATCCCCAGTGTATTTATGCTGTTTACTCACAGTTGTCAATGAAACAATACTGTTGTCCCTCTCTAATTGTAAAATGGGTTTAAAATAACCAGCTTCTCTGAATGAAGTAATTTACTCTGAAATGAACCTGATGGTTACTATTGACGTCTGTGATTTATATACTGTCATACCTCAACGTATAGCCTTAGAGTGGACACGAGAATACTTGGAAAGGAGGGGAATGGACCAGGGGAGCATCAATAACTGTACTAAATTATTGGAAATCAACTTAAAAAATAGTTTTACATTTTTTGAGGACAAAATGTATAAACAAAAGGAGGGAGTAGCGATGGGATCCCCTGTGGGCTCGCTCTTGGACAATATTGTTATGCTTCAATGGGAGTTTGAGCATATCTTTAATCTGTCTTGTAGGAGACCTATTAAACTTTATCTAGGATATTTGGACAACATATTTATAATATGGAGTGAGGGGGAAAATGAACTATTAGAATTTATAGATTATGTTAATGTTAGCACAGATTTTCTGCTCTTTACACATACCCATAACCAGGAGAGGATGGCCTATCTGGATGTCTTGATAGAGAAGGATAGGGCTAGGGGAAAATATGTCGCTAATGTGTATCGAAAACCTACATATTCAAATATGTTATTGCACTTTTCTAGTTCCTATCCCTATAAGGGTGGGAGTATGGCATAATGGTTAAGGTTATGAACACAAGGTGCAGGGTTTGATTCTCACATGGGGTAATTGGCTAGGTTTGAAATGGCCCACAAGGGTAGTTAGCCTAGTACTAACCTATAATCTAAGACCTATAATAATCTAATCTAATAAGCAGAAAAAGGTGGTCGTTAAGGGTCAATTGCTTAGGGCAGCACGTATCAGCACAATGGACAGGGATTTTATCAGGAAATGTGATGTTTTAATGACTATGTTTACCAGAGGAGGATATCCCCCAACCATGGTTTGGGAACTCATAGAGGAAGATTCAGGTAAGAGAGAAACGGGTTATTTTAAACCCATTTTACAATTAGAGAGGGACAACAGTATTGTTTCATTGGCAACTATGAGTAAACAGAATAAATACTTTGGGGCTATGGTGACCTCCTTTAGCATGGAGAGCCCAAAAATCAACTGGATTTTGTATAAAAATTGGAATGTCTTCAGGGACAACAGCAATGTGTTTTGGGTTTTGGGAGAAAGACCTACTATCATATATAGGAGAGGTTTCAACCTATAGAATGTGTTAGAAAGAAAAACTGGAAGGGTAACCTTACACCCAGGGATGTCAAAATGTGGTAGGTGTAACATATGTAAATACATATTGGAGGGTGATAGAATTAATATAGGGAACAGGGATTTCTTCTTGACAGGGAAATATAGCTATGACACTATAGGGGTGATTTATGGAGCCCATTGCCAGTTTTGTGAGGCCTTTTATATAGGCAAAACTGAACGAAAACTTTGAACCTGAATCTATGAACATATATATATGATATAAGGAAAAAATACACTAATGGCCTGTATAGACATTTGGAATAACATCAAGAACATGGCTTCAAATTTAGTGTATTCGAAAAGGTGGAAATAAATCCATGGGGGGGGGAGGGAGCTGGTAAAACAGGAGTTAATCTGGCAGATGAGGTTGGAACCCTGTAGGTACCCAGGGCATAAACAATGCTGTCAGTATAGCCCCTACATTGAAATTAAAATCATTGGAAAGGTAGAAAAAGTCAAATTAATGGTTAGGATTGTTTTTTGTTATTTTTGTATATGAAAAATCTGTGGATTTGAAAAAATTCTTAACTCTGTTTCTTTTCTAATTTTTTTAACTGTTCCCTGGGAAATAAGAAGAGTTATTGTTATTATTTAAGCATTGTTTGTTGGTGCTCCTTCTTATATACAGAATGGATCTTTATATGTGTTTGATTGAGGTGATATACAATTTTAAGCATGAATCACATGACTGTTAATAATTAGTAGGAGAGGTACCTGGAAAATTTCTGATTAGATTACTGGAATTGAAGGTAGCCAAGGCAGAAGTGTGTGTAAAACTGTTTCATCCCAGGGCTACCAATCATGAGTTTGCCTGTCACCAGTTTCTGACCTCTCAGAAGAGGCAGCCCATCTCCTTGCTTTTGGGTCTGTGGGCAGTGGCCTAAATTCTATTGAAGTCACCCTCCTGGGCTCAGTCTCCTCAGATGAGATCAAACAAGCAAACAAGTTTCCTTACACCTTGCAATGTCCTGGGGGGGTCTAAAGTTTGAACGCGGATCTACACAGAATCATCTGTGATGAGCTGGCACACAATAAACAATTATATAATCATTTGGCTAAAGGAAAGTCTGGCCTCCAAAGCTTTTAGAACCTATAGAGACTGCTAAGAGGTGACCTGTGTCTGGCACATAAGGCATCATATGACTCAATACTGATGGCTTTACTGCACATCAGCAAGTCAAAATGACATCACAAATGCTCAGATCTAGGGATTTAAACCTTTTCTGTAACATCAACAGAATGGTTTTGGAGGGACAGGTATATCTCACAGAGGATATCAATGTTCTAGAACAGACTTCCCACTCACATTAAACAAAATTCATCCCTGTGAATATTAAAGTGAAACTTGGATCTATGGATGGGAAACTTAAAATGTACCTCAGGACTGCACCCCTGTACTATTAATGGACAGAGGCAGCTCCAAAATACATCCCATGCATGGGTCCCCTCAAATTACCTATGGTATGATCCTAGTTATTCTTATTAGGGGCAATATATAATTATCGACTATGGAATGGGTAAGACCTACCTCTAACAAAATGGGATAGGTTAATTAGAAAACAAAAAAGGAAACTGACTAGACTTACAATGGCCCGCAAAGGCAGCTAGCCTAGTACTTATCTATGAACTTGTGAACCTATCAAAACTTTCACACTCTGGAAAATGTCTTGGAGGCACTTCTAAGTACAGATCTGCCAGTTTTTGTCTGTAGATGCAACACAACAGAACATGTTGTCTGGTGTATATTAACAGCACAGCAACTGGTGGATGTCCCTTGGCAATACCAGTCTTCCTTGCTGAACAGGTTTTGACCACATTGGCTGGTTCTTCATGAACAAGACCTAAGGATCTTCTGAACTTCAGGATAAGGAAGAGAGGCTTATACTCTAATCCAGTAGCCAAGATATAGGTTAAGTGAGTGTTCTCTGCACTCTGCCTACTCACAGTTTGCAGAAGATAAGGATATCCCTCGTCTCCATTTTATTTATTTATTTTTAATCTTTTACTTGACCCATCACTCTGACAAATCAGACATAAGAAGAAGAGCTCTCCAGTGGAACAAATCCTGATCAAGATGCTTGTATATACTGATAACACTTATTAATACTGGACACAACTCTGTCCTCCGCAGAGAACATCCTACATACAGCAAAAGAGAGTATGCAAAACTTTCCAATTGCATACTTAATAAACGTAAGACAAATGTTATTTCTGCTCCATAAAAGTTTATCCAAAAATAACTCACAAAAGGGAGGCCTTAGATGTACCTCTCAAAGAATTAAGTACTGGGGGTGCACCTACATATTGATTCCATAATTATGCACCATTTCTCACTGGATTCAGTTAGAGACAATTTTTTATGGATCTAGAGTGTGGATAACCCTCCCTCTATCACTACTAGGCAAGATCAATGTAATGAAAATGAACGGAATGCCTAGGCTGATGCATCTGTTGAAATTGCTTTTAGAAATGTACAGGGGGATAGGTTTGTATCTATCTTCAATGATGTATATCTATATTTGTCTAACGGGTTGACAGACCATAGGTGACATATAAGTAACAAGGTCTATATTACAATGTCAAACACTTACATTGACAAACGTCTAAACATCGACACCTAAATGTCGAATGCTCAAAACCGCAACCGGCCAATTAAGCATATTTTTCCCCATGAAAAAATTCACTTGGCCAACAAAAAAAACATACTTTAAAACCCTAATAAGTGGGGGGCTATGCCCCACTAACTAAATATATCAACTCCAAGAACACTCTACATGGGGGAAAAGGACAAATCCCCGATGACGGCCAAGCAAATTTTTTCCCTGGGAAAACATTTCCGTAATTGGCCAGTCACGGTTTTGAGTGTTCAAAATTTAGGTGTCGATGTTTAGGCATTCAACAACCTAAACATTCGACAACATAATAGGAACCCTATGTAACAATGATGCTCTGCATTTCATGGTGTGTTCAGCTGCCTGACTTTGAAGTACACTATATAAGCTTATCCGTTATCTCTTTGCTGAAGAATTAGAAGATTCTGGTGGCTAAATAGAGCTGGAGATCCTTATATTGCTACAGATCACAGCCAGGATTCCTCTTTAATACAACTTTTGTCAGTGGCCATTAAAGAGGGTGGGTTCCTCCATAAGAAATTATTTAAAGTCTGAGTTATGGTGCAGAAAAGAAAACATCTGGATCCTGGAAAAGAGAGATGCCATTTCAAAATGAATAACTAATGGCTCAAAATCTAGGCTGGTTTACAATGAAATAGGAGCAATCTGTCTGTGGGTAGCTGATTGGTTGGTCATATGACAAAGACGGGCCTATATTACGAAAGCGAAAATCCCTAAGCGTGAATACCAAAACGTCAACCCTATTAACGCGAACCATGAAAATCCCGAACGCACTAAATTGCGAAAAAAAATATCGACCTGCAATAGTCGGCCAACCCCACCACCCGCTACATACTACCTACCTAACTATGCACTATCCTTAACTCCTTCCTACCCTAAGGTCTGTAACTACCGCACACTTCCCCTACACACATACACCCAAACAAAACAAATAAAACACATACATACACTTAAAAAAACCCTACCTCCAACACTATACTAAACCCCAGATACACAACTAACTGTGCACTATCCTTAACCCCTCCCTAACCCTAAGGTCTGTGACTACTGCACACTTCCCCTACACACATACACCCAAACAAAATAAATAAAACACATATATACATTTAAAACACACCTACTTCTAACACTACACTAACTCTTACATACATTACCTATCTATGCACTTACCTTAACCCAAATCGTAACACTAAATTCCTGTCTATCACACACTTACCTTACGGAGCTAAACTGCAGACGGGCCAACCAAAACAAATCGACATTTCGAACTTCACGGTTTACGTACTTCACGCAACACAGATCGACGTCTTCGTATTTGCCTAAAGGAATCTTCATTCTCGTAATAGGAACCCCACAAAGACTGATGTGCTTTTAGGGCAGCCTCAGAGGAACAGGCTGGGACTTCTTGACATTATTTCAATGTACCATGCAGTTCTGAAGAACATGTGTTCACTTCGCTGGTTGGAAAAATTAACACGATAAACTAAGAAATTCCTCTCAACACAGGGTCCCTGATATAAGTTACAAGGACTATATGATCAGCTTTGTAGGAATATATATCCCCAGAAGACTAGTAGGTTTAAGTTTATGTATTGGGAGCCATACGTAGGTTTGTATAGATGTATAGATACTGTTATTCTGACTAGTAGGTTCAAATCAGTAAAACTGAAAAACAGACTGATGTTTATTTCACCCCAGCTATTATTAAGAAAGTCATGCTGAAAAATTATGTGCAGGAAATATGGAAAGAAGAAGCAGGTAGGAAGCATGTGCTATTATCTTGCCCACAGAATAGGCTGTTCTGTTATCTGTTTTACCAAGTTATTCAGTCATTTTGTGTTTAAAGAACACTTACAAATGAGATAACTGTATTACCAGACTATCTTCAAGGCAGTGATAAGTACTACATACATTGCACAGGCACCATATCACATTTTTCCTATGCATCTGAAACACGAAGTGCAAGGCTGAACTAAAACTTAAAGCCTTGTCAATAAGAAATTTAAGTCAGCAAACATGCTTCATAAAATGTCTAAGACTCCAGCAAACTCTTCTGCAATCTTATATATGACTCTGTAACATTTAGCAATGGTCTTCGTCTTTGAGGGGTTTCACTGTTCGGAGCAGGGTTGGGGTATGTGGACAGGATGAAGGCAGGTAGTTACTATTTTGGTTGTGAAAATTTCACTGCTAAACTGTTATACAAATTTACAATTTTTTTCTTATTTTTTGAAAAATCAGTATAGAATATAAATATGAAAAACAGATGTTCTGACAGATAAGCCTGCAGAATTGAAAGAAATGGCATCACTCCACACTTTTAAGTCTTTTGACAGCTTATGTTTGTACTAACAATGAAAGACTCCAACTCTACAACCATAGCTCCATGGCACAGAGGGATGGAACTCTGACTGCGACACCAGTAACCCCATGATTAGATTAGCAGCTCCTTCACTAGAAGAGCCAGGAAGGAAGGAAGGGAGGGAGAGGAGTGAAGGGACATGTCCCACTTACCTCTCCCAGAGGGTGGAGTGGGTTGCGTGCCCTAGTAAGGATAGAGTTCATGCAATTTCCCTGGTGGAGACCAGGGAAACCAGCATCTGTGCTTCAGGGGAAGGTTGTTGTGCTTGTAGGAAACATCCTTGCGAAAATGAGGGGGTGGCCCTCCTTAGTACTCCACCCAATGGGTACTGGGAATAGGGATGAAAATCAGAAAAAAAAAATCATGAACCACCTCAATGGCTCTTACTCTTCAGTCTTCCCACCGATGATAAACAAATAAAACAATTGGCCAGGAGAGGGCAGCAGGGGCAAAAACACAAAAAGAAAGACTGCACATTTCAGTGATGTCACTTCTTGCAGGGGGTTAATTCTATGAACAGAGGTTGCAAAAATAGCATATCCGTGCTAGAACCATTATCGGATTAACTAATAGGATGAAATAAAAGACAGTGTAAAACAAATAATACTAACATTCCAATGCATGTATGCAAAGAAAAATGCTGACATGTACTTAGTTACAGCTAAAAAACTACAGATCACAACCTCAGGAGTAAGCAGCTGGGGCATGGTTACTTACAATGTACAGATATGACAGCTACTCATTGCATAAGGAGAACTACGACAGAGATGTTACCTGTGCAGTATAACATTACCTATAGGCTTCCTCACATTATGTGAGCAAGTTATAGTCATACCTTACCCATCTATTTTTAAGTCCATCCTTGAATATAATGCATCCCTTAGCATGAACCTCGCCACACACCTAGACCAACTTGAGAAACCTCAATGTTTCCGCACCAAAAACACCTTAGGTTTCAGTACAGTTAGCTACTCTGAAAGTCTAAAAACTCTGTCCTTCTACTCAGTGAGATACAGACTCCTGAGGGGTTATCTCTTTTTTCTGTGCTATGAACACCCCAGTACTCTCTGAATTTCTTCACTAAATATAAAAAGTGATACAGCAAACACCCATTCTACAGACCTAAACCTACACTATCAGTTCATCACCATCAGATGTTGTGACAGATGCCCATTTCTGGGCTGCCCTTACCTATCAAGCAAAGTATTTCCTTACCAACCGTTAAAACCAGTCTGGATGACCAGATGAGTAATCATGAATTTTCAGCAGATATATGTGGAAAAAGTTTATATAACAGGGACACTGCTAGTCTTCCAACACTACTGGGTGATTATCTCATTTGGCTCTAAGCTTAGTAAAAACCTAACATCCTATGGTGTTTTGTTAAAACACTCATTGTGTAATCCAACTGGGCAGAAATAAAGAGGCACAAACGTAGATATTGTAAAGCGCTTTTCGTTTATAGTACAACATAAACTTCATCAGACAAAGTAAGAAGCACACAGATACATTTAAATAGATTGAGATAACCAATCAAATATTAGATACAACTACTCATCAAATACGTCACCACCCTCTTAACAAAGTTCAAAATACAAAACTATTTAAAAACTCTTAAAAACTTTTATGTAGTGTAATACTAAAACATTTACTGTTTGTATATTTAAATAATGTCAACGTTTTAGACTTTTTAATTTTAAAATACTATTAATAATACATCCTTCATTTAAACCTGGTGAACTGTAAGCATTCAGCATGATTTGCCAGGATAATTCTTGTTCATCTAACTTAAGAACATCAGGTCCACCTCTAACATCTTTGTGAACCTGGTCAATAACAATAAATTTAAAACTGTGATTAGAAAATTGAGCAACATGCTTAGCCAAAGCATTCTCTAGTTTATTTTTCCTTACTGCATATAAGTGCTCGTACATACGGTTACGAAGTTTCCTTTCAGTTTTGCCTACATAAAATGCAGGACAAAACTGACATAACGCAAGGTAAACAACTAACTTAGAATTACAGTTATTTCTCCATCTCAACTTAAACTGTAAATCATTAACACTGAATCTATTAGATTCCAGTATGTACGAGCAATAATTACAAGATTGGCATTTATACATGCCTGGAGTCCTGACTGTGTTGTTTTTGAGTTCACAGTAATCTTTAAGATTCATACCTCTCCTGTAAGTAACTAAGGGGTATTTGTCTACACAATTAAGGACTTTGTTGTCACTCTTAAAGAGTTCCCAATTTTTCTTCAAAATCCCGAAACACTTATAACTATCCATGTTAAATGTAGTTATAAAAGAAGGAGGTGTAGAATTCACCTCTTGGTCAATTAAAGTCTCATCTAGTACTGTAGGTGTATCAATGATAACACATGCTGGAATGTGACCCTTCCTATTCAAGAGTGGTATATAAATATGAGACTGACGTTTGAAGGAGACTTCGTCAATGATTTTGTTAATCAACATTTCAGGGTAACCTCGAGCTAGAAACATTTTCTTCATAAATTCACATTCATCACTAAAGTCAGCATCCACTGTTATGATCCGGGCTGCACGAACCAATTGTCCTTTGACAATAGCCCGTTTTTGATGTTGTGGGTGACAACTAGAGTAATGAAGCACTGAATTACAGTATGTGTTCTTCCTATGGATAGAAGCTGTATATCTATCCAGAATACTGTCCTTAGAAAGTAAATGTCGAGGTACGCTGTTGCAAATGAATCAAAAGTGTGTGTAAACCTTAAAAAGGTGGTGGTTGTATTAAAATAATCCACCAACCTGTCCCCAAGATCGACATCACCATCAAGCAAAATAAATATGTCATCAAGAAAACGGGTGTAAAACACTATGTTGTCTTTAAAAGTGCAGTTGTTCAAAACATATAAGTTTTCCCAATATGCCATAACCATGTTGGCCACACTGGCACCGCAGGGTGTCCCCATGGCTACACCTATTTTTTGAAGGAAAAGTGACCCTTCAAACATGAAAAAATTGTTAGCAAGGATGGTGCTTAAAAGTTCCTCCACTAACAAACATTCATCCATCGGGCACCCCTGAAGTTTGAGCAACTCAATGGTCCAATCCACAGCTTCCACGTGTGGAATACAAGTGTATAAATCCCTGACATCTATAGTCAGGAAATTATAACAACCCTTGAATTCAACCTCATTCATGTTCCTCAAAAATGTCCAAGAATCTTTACATATTTGTTTGATGTTAGACAAATATTTTTGTAAAATGGAATCTACAACTTTCGCACAAGCGTACGTAAGAGAACCTCTGCTGTCAACTAAAGGACGCATAGGAGGATTCATGACGTTCTTATGTATTTTGGGGATGCCAAATAAACATGGAAGTCTGGGAAAGGAGATAGACATAAAGTTGTACATGTCTTGATCAATTCTGCCTTCTAAGTATAAATCTTCGATGACATTCTTTATTAAACTGTAAGCTTGATTCAATTCTGAAATAGAACTTGTGGTATAAGAAGGAGAATTTAACAAATTAGACATTCTAGCAGAATAGTCTACGTTGTCAAAAATGACAACGCCCCCACCCTTGTCGGGTTTACAAATTCTGATATCATTTGTTTTAATGAAGTCAAGACAGTCCCTTTCTACGTAAAAGTCCTTATTAGTGTTGTAATGTCCAGCTTTTTTATTTGATGCTAAATTACGGATATCTAGTTCACAAAATTGTTCAAATGTTTTGATAATGGGGTTCAAAGGTGGGTTAAATGTACTCGGGATTCTGAATTCACTGAGGGTATTTACAAGAGAATCACCAAACAACATATTCAAGTTGAGTTTCCTAGTATACAATTTTAAATCTATAATGGTTTTAACTAGGCTCAACCTACGAGGTGGTACATAAGTTTGCCCTTTAGACAACAAAGTTATTAAATCAGTTGATACCTCAACTTGTGAAAAGTTGTAAACTGTAAAGTCACGACTAGTATTATGCAAGACTAATGGTTTAGTAAGGCTAGGGGGTATTACTTGTTCAGCAGAACCAATGTCATCAGGTGCATCTACACAAGACACAAACCTACTATTACAATCTTGACTATTAAACGTTGTACATGGTTCTACAATGTTAGAACTTGAATCATCAATTAAAACATTGTTCAAACAAACAGCTGAAATGGCCACATGGCCGTCTAGTTGGTCCTCTGTTTTTTCTTCTAATTCGCATACCACATCTGTTGTTTCGGCCTTGCCCCTAAAAAAATAGGATTATTAGATTTTAAATTGTAGTGTCCAAAATGTTGTTCTTGTTGCACTGGTTCATTATTGTTAGGTGGAAGTTGAGGTATAGGCTCATGTAATGGCCTATTAGAAGAGGAATACTCCACTTCCTGCTGAGGTAAATCAGAACCAGGATTTTTACCTTTATTGTAACTAGTGGAAACTAGGTGTTTCCCATTGTTCCAAGATCGGGACGTAGGAGGTTGGGGGTATGCTGTCCCTTCTCTGTAAGCTTTCATGTCCCTGTCAAGTTTCTTGACTTTATTAGCCCTCAGTTTGTCAAGATAGGCATCAATACTAGAAAAGGTACGGTTGTACTCATATCTGTACCTTGAAAATTCACTGTCCAATTTAATTTGATTGTCCAAGTCACGTACTTGCTCTGAGAGGTCTTCAATTGACAATCGATAGTGCTTACACATTAAATCTAAGAGTTCCAGGCCTTGCCGGTCAAATAAAGCTATAATGTCCAAGTGAAATTGGGAATTAGCAACCAAGCCTGTTGGGTACTGCCACCGTCTTAACCCTTTAGGAACAATTTTGTTTTTGATGCATTCGGTAAAATAAGAAACCTCCAATTGAGATTTCTTCAGTTTAACAGTTTGTCAATATCTTTCAATTTAACAGAAATGTTAGGTATCGCTGGCTCAAAACCGTTGTTCAAACACATGTTGTTATTATCGGAACCAAAAAATGCTGTATCAGATAACCAGTTGTTAAAGTTAAAAGTGTTACCTGTTGGTGAGGTAGTGTTATGAAGAATACCAACATGTGGAACACTACCAGGTCTAATAGACTCGTTCACCCTGTTGCCAGAATTATTATCACTACTGGGAACGTCATGCACCGTATTTATGGCACTAGAAACTGGAGCTGATATTCCACAAAACGCTGTTTCCCTAGTCCTTTGCCCACCAGCGAAACTAGGAAACGGGTCTTTGGTTAAAAAAGATCTATTAGACAACAGGTCGTCACTAGTCGGTGTCAGATTACTTCACTGACCACAAGGTATACTGTTCGCAATACCATTAACAGAAACGCCACTATTAGACGCAGAGTTACCGGTACTCGGACTGCTCACCGCCTCAGGGTTTGTAGAAACCGGAAGTTGCGCTTTCTCAGCGTCAAAGCGACGTTCTAGTGAGTCCAAACGATTAAGCAACAGGTCCAACCGTTGAAAAATGTTCTCAAAGTTAGAATTACTTCCAAGTGAAACATTAGAAGGTGGTAGCTCATTGTGGATTTCCTTTTCATGCAAAATAGCAGGAGTCTTACAAAATGGTGTGCCGATATCTTCCATAACTGCTCCAGAGGTTAAAACCAAACGGACAAACTGTTAAAACACTCAAACAACAGACTGTGTAATCCAACTGGGCAGAAATAAAGAGGCACAAACGTAGATATTGTAAAGCGCTTTTCATTTATAGTACAACATAAACTTCATCAGACAAAGTAAGAAGCACACAGATACATTTAAACAGATTGAGATAACCAATCAAATATTAGATAAAACTACTCATCAAACACGTCACCACCCTCTTAACAAAGTTCAAAATACAAAACTATTTAAAAACTTGGTGTTGGAATCCTATGGTGTTCTAACAAACTGTCATTAGAAGATATGCAGTTCTTCCCTTCAGAATTGCCAAATTAAAACAGGAGATTTTCAAATATCTTCCAAAAAGGGACAACCAGTAATTTTTTGGAGTACACAATGATGACTCATTTCTCCTTGATCTTTACTGCCTGTTGATGGTGCACCATGGCTGCACTCAGAAATTAGGATAAAGAATTTGCTGGAAACAGAAGCTAAAACAGCTTTAAAAGTTGTTAGATGCTTTGTTTTATCACACAATAAATTAAAAGTGCGGCAGAAGTAGGTGCCTAACGGCTTTTAAAACCTTTGTTCGACAGAGGTACACTTCATTTTTACCCCCACTCTGTATCAGAGCTGTGTTTTATAACTTACAAAGCTGTAAACTTTTTGTGCAGAGCTGGAGCTAGCTCCACTGGTGCCCTAGGCAGTTCACAGGGTCTATATCACTTTGTCGAATCCCACATCAGTGTATGCCTCTTCATCGAATATCTATTTATGGAAGCTGCTAATCAGCAAATGGACTTTTCAGTGATTTTTTTCCCCTGGCAAAACAACGGTTGGCCACCATTTGGAATTTGTCCTTTTCCCCACTGTAGTATGATCTTGGAGTTGGTATATTTAGTTGGGGGGGGGGGGGTTATGGGGGGTGCAGCCCCCACCTGGGTAGGTGTTAGGTTTTATGATTTTGTTCTCAGTTGCTAGGGTGGCCTACTGTTGGTTTGCCTAGGAAAATTTTTCTGAAAATTCCATTTGCTAATTAGGAGCTTTGATTAATAGGCATTTGACGAACAGGTATTCGCTGATGTGGGATTCGATAAAGTGATATAGACCCCAGTTCACAGACTTACAACCACACCTAAATGAAACTTGAGAACCAAGAAAAAGAGGTCTTCTCACAAAAACATCCTAAGAACTGCAGAACTGTAGCAAGGAGCTTTTACTAGTTCTTTGCTAGCTGCAGTTATTAACACCTAACTGCATTTATTAAAGTAGCCATAACAGCTACAGCTGTTTAAATGAATACCGGTAGTTCACATGCATGTACGCACACACACACACTATCAGCAATTCTTCTGGTCATCCCCCCCTCCCCCCCCATCAACACTACTGAATTTGCCCTCCTACACTTTTTTTTCCTGTAACTGATAGTTCACACAGCAGGTAAAGCTTCAAGCATGACAGAGAATTATGATCATGTCTGCCCAATCATTACTCAGGTGTATGTTTTCTTGACAATTATGTTAAGATTAATCTCTAGAGCTGCTCTTCACTTTGCTCCCAAGGAGAATTTTGAGATCCATTTGTTGAACACAAAGCAACTTCTCTATTTTCAGAGGGCCAGTCATAATTGTCTATGATACAGGAGGGCCAAATTATGGAGATTTTATATATATATATATATATATATATATATATATATATATATATATTCATTTTAGAAGCATGAAATACTGAAATATCGAATTTCAGTATTTCAAAGCCATAAAGTCGAATCTTCAAAACATAGAAAACTCAGAACCGCGAAATTGAAAATCTCGCACACCGGAGATTTTGAATTTCACGCTACTTCACACACAGACACACTATCCTCCCCACACACAAACACAAGCTGTCTACTACATAAAAGCAGGGGGGCAAGCCCCTCTGTACCCCCATGTGGGGGTCTGTGCCCCCACACCCCCTTCTTAAATATTCCAACTCCGTGGTCGCATTACACACACACACACACACACACACACACACACACACACACACACACACACACACACACCACCACACAAGCTACATTCTGCTCACACAAACACATCACAGCAACAAAACACACTAACACACACCACAGCCCCTACCCAAAACCCTTAACACACACACACACACACACTTACCTAAATCCATAATCACAGCGAAACCTCAGAAGTCCGAAATTCAAAACCTCCGGTATTCGAGGTTTTCAATTTCATGCTTCTGAGCTTTCGCTGTTATCGAGATTCCCCTTTATGGGTTTGAAATACTGAAATTTAATATTTCAGTATTTCAAGCTTCTAAAGTGAACCCATATAAATACACACACACACATATATATATATATATATATATATACATACACATACACACACACATACAGCAGAAAGAGACTAATTGTCTATCTATATCTGCCCAACTGTCACAACTAGCCTAAATTAGCTAGCATCACCTCACTCCTCCATTAATTCCTGATTTAAAAGCTTTCACTATTAGCTTGTACCACCTACTCAGAAGCTAAAATTAAGTGATACTACAAGTTACAGATGCTGCCTATGATCAGTTTGCTGAGTACATATAACTGATAACTCATAACTCTGTTCAATATAATCACATGTCTGCAGCGTCTTGAACAATTACATTTGGGGTAGTGTACAAGATAGGATAAAAACAGGCACTGTAAGCAAGTATGTAATGAATAAGAGAAAAAAAAAGTTACTGCAGCTTACATATAGTGAAAAAAATCATGAAGCTAATGTTGTAAATTTATACATATTATGAAGCAGTGGTGAAGTGTTTCCCATACTTTCCATCTGTGCCATGAAGGTGACGCAACAGCAAGACATGCTGTTCCACTGAGGAAGAAAACATGTCAATGGTGCAACAGGTAGCACACTCGCCTTTGGTGCAGGTTGTGAGTTATTTTCCTACAGCAGGTAGATGGACTGTTGACACTGCAGTAGGTGCTGCATTCATCTGCGTGTCATCCTTTGGATGAGATATTAAACCCATACCCCATCTGCTTGAATTGGTGGTACCTCAGGTGGATGTAAAAGATCAACCAGCACCTATTCAAAACAGTAGGTGATGTTCCCCATTGCCCTGGTCAAATTTCCTCTAGTAGAAGAAATACCATCTTTGGTCTCCCCTGAAGACAGGCCACTAGCCTAGTGAGACTAACTCAGTCAACAAAGGAAGATTGATAGATGGATGGATAGACAGATAAATAAATAAATATATGGCCCCCCATCATGTGAAGTAATAATGCCCTTTGTAAGCCTATAGCCAGCACATACAGTAGATTAAGTGGTGGACTGCCAAATAACCTGCTTACTTGATGTCTACCGGTAATACAAGGAGGTCTCCAGTTCTAGTGAGTAAGATGCTTTGGTTCCTGTCTATGCTATGCTCAGTATATAAACAGCATAAGGGAATAAATGGGTTCACTGCATGAGGAGACAACCATTAAGACTAGGCTAAATATAGTCAAGCTGTCCAATAAATGACAAGCAGGATGCAGTAGTGCTAAGTTAATATAACTGGCTATGAGACAAAGTTCTGTCTTTAATGTAAGATAAATGCATGTAAGCAAAACAAACCATATAAAATATTTTACCAGGCAAATATCTATTACTGTGGCCTAAGACAGAAGAATGTCCACTATCTGAAATGCAAAAGAACACTAGGTAACACACATGAATATTACTTGGCATTCAATACAGTCAGCATCAGAGGCAACCAGAAAAAATTTGCAATGCAAGAATACATTAATCAAGTTTCCAATAACTATTAAATCCAGTAAATCAAGCTAAAAATGTTTTGGTTCAGAATCCCTTGTTCAAAATTAGCACTCTTAGAATCCGTACTACTGCTGAATGTTCTTTCAGTTTAAGGTTCAATCACAGAGTTAGACTGCACCACATAATAACCTGCATGCATTAAGGTGAGAAAAGATTATGTATATGTTTTTATGGTCCTTTCACATTGATTGAGACAGATGCTGAACTCTTTAGTCTTTAAGGCTCTGTCTGAAGCAAACTTCCCTCAGTGCATTTTTGTTGGACCCATCTTGTCTTGCAGTCCATCACTGATGTGCAGCTTCAGTGATGTCAGCCCATCCAATATCGGTAATGATGGTTGGCATGGGTGTGGACTGGTGAGGTGAGGGTAAAAAGCAACTGAATCATGATTTAAAGTGGCTACTCAGAATTTATTGGCACCCTGATATTTTAAGAATAAATTCCTTATTTTGCATTAAATAACAGATATTTGAGGTGCTTGGTAGTTGGAGACATACAAAGCAATGATTGGAGTCAGCTTTATGATTTAAAAATCTTATTTATTGACTAATAAACAAAGTTCAGTAAAAAAATAATCGATTTTTACAAAAAAAAAAGTTAAGTTTGCACTCCAACTTAAACACATTTACCTGATAGGCAGGCTTTGTCCCAGGATTGCAAAATTTTACACTTAGATGCAGTGTTACTTTCTAAAGAGAACTCCAGATCAGTCAGTGGAAAAAAAAAAACTAAACTTGTAGGCAGCACAGTAGCTCTCCCCCGAATCCCAGCAACAAGGAATTACTAAGCAGCTTCATCTTCAGTTCCAGCAATGAGATAAAACAGAACATCTTCACCTTTTATTCAGGCACTAATAAGTACAGTTCATAGGTTCATAGATTAGTACTAGGCTAACTGCCCTTGTGGGCCATTTTAAGCCTAGCCAATTACCCCATGTGAGAATCAAACCCTGCACCCTGTCTATGTAAGGTAAATACCTTAACCATTATGCCAACGTCCCACCCTTCGACTCTCAAATGTGAGGTCCCTTCCTTCATAGTAGCAACCCTCTGGATTGCCTTATTTCTTCATTCTTGTGTACATCAATCCAACTCGAGTCCTCCTCAGACCCAAAGGTCATGGCTCTCCAGTGGACTAAGGTACTGTGTTTTAATACCTCTATATGCAGCTATCCCTCATTACATGTAACATCCTTGCTTATTTCTGGGTTAATCTTGTTAAAGGGATTATCCATCACTATTCTAGCTGACATTCCTAGTCAAATGTGTATAAAGGCACTTGCTACCACTATGCTGTACAGAACCACTGTTTCAGCCACAGAATATGGGCTATATGCCCAGGACAGCTTATCTGCATCCAGGTGGCTGAGGGGCAGTGATGCATTATCTAAAAGATACAGGATCAGTGTTCACTGGGACAGCTTTGGGTTGGTGTCCCTATGTCAGAAAAGCCATTGGGAATGGGCATAATATATAATCAGGACAAACACTGAACCAGGAAGTATTATTTCAAGATGATGAGGGCCCACTTAATGGCTAAACACTCTCTTTCTATAGCTGTGTAGAATATCTGAGCATAACTAAGCTTCCTAATAATATAGCAAATGGAATGTTCATCTCCCTCTACAACCAGAGGCAAAACTATACCTATGCCTACATCTCAGGTATCCATACATACTAAAATTTATTTAGTCATCTAAAGGCTTGTTGCATTGCATTTGTCCATTTTACCTTCAGTGGAGCATTACCTCAAGTCAGTCAGGGCAAGCAATACCAGAAAAATCAGGAACACACTGTTGATAACAGCTAGCTAGGCCCAAATGAGTTACCACTTACTTTTTAGTGGTAAGTTTGGGCCTGTTTTACAATGCTTCCAGTTTTTCAACTTGTAGTTTCGCATACCCTTGGTATACTACACAGCCCAAGCAGAACACTTTCATCATTCCTAACTCACTTCACTGCACATCAGCATTCAATCCAACCTGATGCAGAGAGTTTACAATGGCTTGGACTTTGGGCAAATAGTTCTTCCAATCCTCAGAGAATACTACAATGTCATTCAGTTAGAGGAGGCACATTTGGCAAAATGGTCTTTGTCTGCCAAGCACAAGGCACAGGGTTCAATCCTGACCTCTGGCCGATGCCTGTGTGGAATTTGCATGTTCTCCCAGTGTCTCTGTGGGGTTTATCTCACCTCCCAAAAATGTATTGGGTGTCTACACCTTAGAAGTGAGAGGTATGCCAACAGAGTGCAATCAAACCTTAACAGAGATGTGGGCAGCAGCACAGACTCTAGGTGTTGCCTACTGGGGGAAGAGTTGTACAGACCAACCATTTTAGACATTAACCATAGTTTGCAGATCCTCTAGAAAGGAAAACATGGATCACAGACTGCACCATGTCTGGGCTAGCCACTCAGTAGTGCAAAAACTATCACTACGTGACGTGGTTACATTGACTAATGTTGCCAGAAATGGACATGGGTATTTGCCAGTGATAAATTGGTTGAAAACGAGTCTACTCCAACTTACACTAGGGATCCATGCTATTGGTTGGAGGGGTCTATGTGCCTCTACTGGTCAGTGTATGGACACCATAAAGTCAAGCAAACCTGGGCCAGCAAACTACTGGCTGGCTGGAGTCCAGTTGCCTAGCCTGAGTTACCTGGGGTAGTCCTATTGACATAAAGCTAGATGTAAAGCCTAATCTACCAAACATGAACTAAGGATTGCTACACTGAATAGGAGTTCACCGGATGCATCTTGGAAGTAGATGACATGATGTTAAGAAGAAGACTATACATCCTATTTATCCAGGAGACAAAGTAGAAGGTCAGGCCAGCAAAGCCACTTGGTTTGGGATCCAGAATTTACTACTCGAAGTGAGGACAGACTAGACATGTTATGGGAATTGTGGTAAGGTTGAGGATTTTGAAGATAGTGCTGTCAGTAGAATTAGTGACAGACTCAAGGCAATCAGACTCCAGTGTAAAGATAAGCAGCATTCATAACCTAAACCTATGCCCCACAACAGGATTGTGATGGCTCACCTCAAGGTTGGTGGCAACGCACGATGCATCGGAAACCATCCAGGTGCAATTAACCGTAGGCAAGACTGCACTGCAGTTCGTAGCCTGTTACAGGCCACCCTCTCAAACTCAGGAACCTCACACAGCTTTACTGAAAACACTGGAGAGGATAAATATATCTCCAAACACCATCATACTGGGTGATTTCAACTATCCAAATATAGACTGGGATCACTACTCAAGCCCCAACACTCTAGCCCAAAGGTTCCTAGAGTTCATAAACTCAAATGCCATGGAACAACTAGTCACCATCCCCACAAGAGGAGAAAACATACTAGATCTCATCATCACAAACACGGGGTCACAATGTTCAACACCAGAAGTATACCCATCATTGGTGAGATCAGATCATAAACTAATCTCACTGGAAGTCCACATCCCGCCCCCACCCCAGATAAAAAAGACCACAGTGAAGAACTTCTCAAAATTTGACTTCACACTCCTAAAGACTGGTGTGGTCTCTTTCAAGGCCCCCGAGCCAGCGGAAACCATTACTCAAACCGCTGAATCACTTACAAATGCCTTCTACCAGCACCTCCAGGACTGCATGGACCAGGCAATCCCAAACAAAACAAAGACTCTTTGTACCAAAGGCAAGCGTCCAGTCTGGTGGACCCCAGCCATAAACAAGCTTTACAACAAAAGGAAGAAGCTACTACAAGATAGAGCAAAATCCGTAAAAGGGAAGACACCCCTGATCATTAAAAGTAAAAAACTGAGATCTCTCATAAAAGCATCCAAGGCAAATTTTGAGAGAAAAATCGCTAAGGACTCAAAAGACAATCATAAGGCCTTTTTTAGCTATGTTAGAAACCTGGGAGGAAACTCCCAGATATGCTCAGAATTAGTTCAAAATGACGTAAAAATCACTGAACCTACAGACATTTGCCAACATACTGGCTGACAGGTTCAGTGCAAATTTCTCCCCCCCTCCCCCCCAAAAGGAGAGATATCTATACCAGAGGATTGTAGTCCCCCAAACATCTCAAATGCTCAGGTGAGAACTGCTATCTCCAAGGCGAAAAACACAGCATCCATGGGACCAGATGGTGTCCCCGGTTGTGTGCTCCACGAACTCAATGAGGAATTAAACCCGCAGCTAGGGCAGCTGTTTAATCTTAGCCTCACCTCAGGCTACGTACCCAAGGAGTGGCGTACGGCAATGGTGGTCCCACTTCATAAAGGAGGTGCCTCCACCGACCCCGGAAACTACCGTCCCGTCAGCTTGACAAGCCTGGTCTGCAAGGCTAAGGAGAGGATCATAATGGAACTCATAAATAAAGACATAGGGGACTTGCAGACTTTGGATCCAACCCAGTTTGGCTTTGTCAAGGGCAGATCATGCCTTTTAAACTTGGTTGACTTCTTCGAAACAGTCACCAAGGCCATTGACGAGGGCAAGGCAGTCCACACAGCCTACCCCGACCTGGACCTGGCAAAGGCTTTCGACACAATACCCCACTCGGGTATCATTGAAAAACTCACCAGCTTAAATGTAAACCCATACGTCACTAGATGGGTTGCAAACTGGTTAAGTGACAGAACCCACAGGCTCAGAGTTGCTGGCGCCATGTCAGACTCCAAGCCTGTCACAAGTGGCGTCCCACAGGGCTCAGTCCTGGGCCCACTTTTGTTCGGCATCTACTTTTCAGAAGTACAAGCAAACACAGGAGGATTATGGCTGACAAAGTTTGCAGATGACTGCAAACTAGGCACCATAGTTGAAAACTCGAAAAAACACAACAACATGAAAGCACAAAACCAAACAGCACACCAAACAGCCAGTACTTCTCCAGCAATTCTCCTTTATTATCAACGACCTGGTACCTCGGCAATTCGCCTTCAAGGATCACAACTTACTGCTGCACAGTAGCAGTTTTATATATAAAGCAATTAAACAATCAATTAATTAATTAGCTAATTAATTCCAAAAAAGGAGAAAGACTTATATACATTTTTAAAGTGATCTCACAATAATTCCTAAATAAATATTCATATCAATAAAATTACATTTTAAATTCATTATATGTTCCAATTATATATTATTATTCATGTATAAATGTAAATATATTATTTTTAAATACATTCAATAAAATGAATTAATTTGATGTATAAATTTCATCAAATACCCAATTCTAAATTTAGACCAAAAGGTTTTAAAGTGTTGAACTTCAAAATCATCCTAGTTTCCAGCTCCAGTAATCTATCAGAAATGTTATCACCCCTACAAGTAAAAGGCTTGCCCAGAACACTAAATTTTAAACTTTCTGACTTCCCCTCATGAGCTTCAAAGAAGTGTTTAGCAACGGGACTAGATAGATTTAAATTCCGAATGTCCCTTAAATGCTCTAAAATTCTAATTCTAACCATTCTTTTGGTTTGTCCAATATACCAAATGTTATTACAACTACAAGTAAGTGTATATACAACACCAGTGGATTTGCAATTAAAATAATGCTTGGGGGTATGGTTAATATTATTAATAGACCTGACATTTATTATTCTATCACATAAGCTGCAAGAGCCACATCTAAATGTTCCCACATTAGTAGTATGAAAGGTTTTTTTGATTAAGAGGTTATTATTTAATATTTCCTTTAAATTTTTTCCTTTTTTATATGAAAAAATTATGTGATATGGAAAGAGTTCACCTATAGATTCATCCTCACTGACCAAGTACCAAAACCTTTTAATTAAGGAAATAAATTTTTCAGAAAAAGTTGTGTACCTGGTCACAAAGAATATCTTTTCCACATCTCTTTCTTTTTTTATTGGATCTAAAACATCCATTTCAAACTTTGTGAAGTTTTTATTCTTATTCATAACATTATTCATACTCTTTAAGAGTTGCTTTTTTTTCGTACCCTCTTTCCATTAATCTTAAATAAACCTCATTTAACTCATGATCCAACTCAGATTCTATACTAGTATGCTGATATATTCTTTTGAATTCCCCATAAGGCAAAGCTCTCAACAAGTGAGGAGGATGCATGCTAGTAGCATGCAAAAACATATTAACTGATGTACTCTTTCTAAAAGGTCTAAACTCAATGATATTATTTCTTTCAAACAAAGTCAGATCCAAAAAGTTGATTACATTTCTATTCATCTCATATGAAAATGAAAGGTTATGTTCATTGTTATTCAAGGATTCAAAAAAATCACAAAATTCTAACACATCCCCTTTACATATGAAAATCAAATCGTCAATAAAATGTTTGTACAAAATTACTTTATGTTTGAAAAAATCCGTGGGGTAGATGAACTTTTTTTCAAAAGAATCCATATATATCACAGCATATGTGGGAGCATAAGCAGCTCCCATTGCAGTCCCCTTAGTTTGTAGGAAATACTCATTATTAAACATGAAATAGTTATGAGTTAAACAAAATTCCAATAAAGAAATCAAAAAACTAGTCCTAGGACCTTCACCTAACATATTATAAATAGGTTCAAGTCCCCACCTAATGTTAATATTTGTATATAAAGACTTAACATCGATGGTCACCCAATAATAATCACTGTTCCAACAAATTTTGGATACTTCATTGATCAAATCTTGAGTATTACAAATATGACCACTGACCCTATTAAGATAAGCTTTTAACTGAAAGTCCAAAAAGACATTGACATTCTCCAAAAAGGAGCCTACCCCTGATACTATAGGCCTACCAGGGGGCTCAATGAAGTCTTTATGGATCTTGGGCAGTGCGTATAATATTGGTGTAGTAGGGTTTTTAATATACATTTTTTTAACATCAGTTTGCAGGAAAAATCCTAGTCGTTCTCCCCTTTCCAGTAAAAATAACAATTCTTCATTGTAAGATTTTAGGGGATCACCATCAAGTTTGTTGTATTCTTCACAATTAGAAAGCAATCTGTTAACCATCCTACAGTAATCAGGTCTATTCAAAATAACCCAATTACCCCCTTTGTCAACACATTTGAATATATACTCATTTTTCAATTCTTTAAGATTTTTTAAGGCCTGCCATTCTTCTTTATTCAAATTAAATTGTTTTTTCTCTTTGCAAAATTCCCTAAATGATAACTCTGTTTCTTTAAGAAGTACCTTTTGGAAAATTGAAATAGCTGGTATAAAAATCGCTGGTGTAAACTTACTTCTAACTTTTTTGAATTTTGGCATCATTAACTTGCCATATCCTGTCAAGTAATTAACATTTGAATTAGTATTGGTATTAGGACAAATTAAACCATCATCACATTCATCAAAAGAAAAATTAGATTCATCACATTCATAGTTATATACGGATAAATTCATTAGACTTTCGTCAAAATCAACTTCATTAAATGATTCATTATAAATCTCATTTGAATTTGGAACATTTTCATTCACATTCACATTCACATTCACATTAGTAAACTTCTTAAAGTATACTCTCAATAAAAGTTTGCGAACAAATGCTTTAACTTCTAAATAAATATCAGCAAATGACGGGAAAATCGTTGGAACAAATTTACTCCCCTTACACAGAACATTCAACATATCATAGTTTAAACGCAAGTTAGATAAGTTGATACATTCCAATGAAGGTACATTGTAACAAGTTCTGTTTGAAACTGTTATTGTCAAACCTTCATTTGTAACGGTTTCGCCCCTTTCTGCCGTTTCTTCCGTTTCTCCCCTTATTGTAGTGGTCATTTTGAAAGTTCACATTATCCATAGAATTTGAATTAGAAGCTTCATTAGAAGCTTCCGTAACATCCCTATCAGGAACTCGATTGGAAACAACAGTTCTGGCAAAAGAAACATTTTTGGCAGCAGTATTCTGTTCCGTTGAAGAAAAAGAAGACGCTGAAAAGTCTCTTCGTTTTGAGCTGCGAGTCCAGCTCCTCCCCCTGGAGCAATTACGCACAGGTTCACGCTGCCAACTAAAGATAATACCTGTTTCGTAGTCTTTTAAGTCCCGAACTAGTTTATTAGTTGATAGTTGAAAACTCATCTGACACAGACATCCTTCAGAAGGGTCTCATAGACACGGATAACTGGTGCCAGAACCATGGCCTAAAGTTAAACACCAAAAAATGCATAGTCATACCCTTCGGGAAAAACAAGGTTACCCCTAGTTACCATATAGGTGGCAATCCACTAAGCACAGAAGAGGTTATCAGGGATCTAGGGACCCAGGTTGACAGTGGCCTTTCGTTTGACACTCACGTTGCCAAAGTAGTTAGGAAGACCTTCTACATTGCCCACCTGATCATGAAGGGATCATGAAGGGATTCACATCTAGATCAAGGGAGGTCATCGTTCCCCTGTACTCATCACTCATCAGACCAATAATTGAGTACAATGCCCCATTCGGAATGTATCTGACCCGACACCTGCAGCATTGGAAAGGCCCCAAAAGTTCCTCACCAAAAGGATAAAGGGTCTCAAAAATATGTCTTATGCTGCCCGGCTGAAGGAACTCCAGCTCTATTCAGTCGCTTACCGTCTGCTCAGAGGTGACATGTGCTTGACATACAAGGCTATGTCCAACCCGGAATTAATGAACATGCTTCACCTCAAAAAATCTAAATTCATCAGAACTACAAGGGCAAGAGACTTAAACCTCAACACAGCTATTAATAGGACATGCTGGAGGGACAGATTCATCACCCAGAGACTCCCTATGCTGTGGAACAAAATCCCGGTACATGTGAGGCAGAGCACCTCGCTGGCCTTGTTCAAGAGAAATCTTGACCAATGGATGGGAGATCGCAGGTATACCCCAGGGATAACCTCGGTGTCACTACTTGACAGAGGCACAGCAAAATAATGGGCATAGTATCCTTCAAACTAAAGGGGTGGTAAAAGCCACAAAACTCTGGGCTAGGCTTATAAATGCCCTAGGGCAGATAGCCTAGTATGAACCTATGATGGCACGGAGAGGACTGCATTCCTACAGCAGTTGCAGGATTTACTATGTAAAGTAGGACAACAAGAGTTAGTGATGATAATGGGGAACATGAATCATCATAGAGACAGAACAGGATATTATTGGCTGCATTGGTCTACATAGGTACAGCAATAGGAATAAAGCAGGACAGGCCATTATAGACTTCTGTCTGGCAAATGGCTTGATAGTGACCAACACATGCTTCGCCAAGAGAGACGGTTGCAAGATCATATACAAGAGTGGTCAGCATGCAATGCAGATAGACTTACTCCTTGTAAGAAAAGAGCATGGAAGCAGAATAAGTGATTGCAAAGTCATCTGCTGTGAAACACAGTCCACAGCATAAATCACTGGTGGCAAAAAATCAGCTACAAACAGTGGTCAAAGAACATTCCAAGGACAACAGAAACTAGGCTGCAGACCTGGACGTTGACTGGAGTAAACACACACAAGGGTTCACGGAATTATTAAGGGCTCTATGACCTCAGGAAGAAGAGGAGGAAATAGGCGGAGTCAAAGAAGAATGGCAGAGTCTGTAAACAGCATAAGCAAGGACTATAGAACACATGTGCATTTGAGCCAGATATGTATATAAGGTACATAAGGAAAGCTGGTGCTGGAATGCAGAAGTCCAGGAGGTTATCAAAAGATAGAAGGAGTGCAGGAAAAAGTGAGAGATAAAAAATAC
Organism: Protopterus annectens; assembly: GCF_019279795.1. Classification (NCBI taxonomy): domain Eukaryota; kingdom Metazoa; phylum Chordata; order Ceratodontiformes; family Protopteridae; genus Protopterus; species Protopterus annectens. The sequence continues at coordinate 619,609,864 of NC_056731.1, read as the reverse complement.
TGACCAGACTAAGAAGGTTAAGGCAGCAATCACCTTGTCTTTCAGTCAGCTCAGCTCAAGCTGCTTGATAGGCCAAGTGAAAGCTGCCCTGAAGCTTTGGAAGCTAGCTGGCTGTTTTATCCTTGGGAGGATATAACCATATAGCTAAGGAAATTGCAGTAGTGATTAATATGATAAACATCATGGGTGTTAAAGGGTGAATTTACTGTTTCCCATCCATTCATACAAATTACTCTGGAGAGTTTATGATGGCACCAAGTTTACAGTCATCTTAGTCAGCCACAAAGCATTTACATTAACTTTGACCACTAACAAGTAAATGCCAAAGAGGACTGTACCAAGGATACATAAAAATATATTGATAGAAACACGTAATCAAGGGATCTTCTCGTGATTTTTGTAATCAGTGTAAATTTATTAAAAAATAAGCAAAAGAGGTTAATGTATGAAATAAAAAAAAATTATATTATATATGTATATATATATATATATATATATATATATATATATATATATATATATATATATATATAAATACAAGGCCTTTACACTCATTTGTCAAAGATAATGTTATATGCTGCCAATTCTGACACCTGCCCAGTTTTTACATGGGCAAAACAACTACAAAGTTGAATGAGAAGATGTACAAACATGATTATTCCAGCAGGATGTCTAATTTAAAAAACACTTTAAGTAAATATACATCACTATATATGAATAATATAGCAATAACCCACGCCTGGGTGTGGGTAATGCTAAATTTACCCACGGTTGGCGTGGTTTGGTCCCGAGGGCGAAGCCCGAGGGACCAAACAAACCCAACCGTGGGTAAATTTAGCATTACCCACACCCAGAAGTGGTTATTGCTATTATATGACATTATTTAAGAAAAGAAACTATTACTTTTCTTAAATAATGGCATAGTATAATGCCTGTTTACTGCCCTTCCGCAGATGTCCGGCATCGCGGCAGTTCTGATGTACTGCGCGCCTGCGCGGTACATCAGAGTTGAGCAAAAGCAACGGAGAAAGCAAGATCTCTGTTGCTTTTTTTTTAGTGTTTCGCTATGTTAAATGAGTTTAACATAGCGAGACAGTTTTAAAATAAGCAACGGAAATCTCCGTTGCTTATTTTAAAACTGTCTCGCTATGTTAAACTCATTTAACATAGAGAGACACTAAGTAAAGCAACGGAGATCTTGCTTTCTCCGTTGCTTTTAAACACTGTCTCGCTATGTTAAATGGGTTTAACATAGCGAGACAGCTTTAAAATAAGCAACGGAGATCTCCGTTGCTTATTTTAAAGCTGTCTCGCTATGTTAAACCCATTTAACATAGCGAGACAGTGTTTTAAAAACGAGTTATACTAATGGAAAAAGTCAGGCGACGGACCTTTTTCCATTAGTATAACTCGATTTACAACGGGCACGCTGGCCAATCAGCGTACACGTTTTGGGGGGATCATGGTATAATATAGCAATAACCCACGCCTGGGTGGGTAATGCGGGATTTAACCACGGTTGGCGTGGTTTGGTCCCGAGGGCGAAGCCCGAGGGACCAAACAAAGACAACCGTGGTTAAATCCCGTATTACCCACACCCTGAAGTGGGTTATTGCTATTATACAATGACATTATTTAAGAAAAGAAATAATTACTTTTCTTAAATAATGGCATTGTATAATGCCTCTTTGCTGCCCTTCCGCAGCTGTCTGGTATTCCGCGGCAGTTCTGATGTACTGCGCATGCTTACACAGTACATCAGAGCTGTGGGCAAAAGCAACGGAGAACGCAAGATCTCCGTTGCTTTTTACTGTTTTGCTATGTTAAATGGGTTTAACATAGCGAGATAGCTTTAAAATAAGCAACGGAGATCACAAGATCTCCGTTGCTTTTTACACACTGTGTCGCTATGTTAAAGGAGTTTAACATAGCGAGACAGCTTTAAATAAAGCAACGGAGATTTGCGTTGCTTTTTTTAAACCTGTGTCGCTATGTTAAACTCTTTTAACATAGCAAGACAGTGTTTTATACTAACGGAAAAAGTCCGGGCGACCGGATCTTTTTCCGTTAGTATATTGAGGGATTTACAACGGGCACGCTGGTTGGGCTGGCCAATCAGCGTGCATGTTTTAGAGGAAGAATTGTATAATAAACAATTTTACTTTAGTGCGTAGGAACAACTGCAAGCAAATGAAGGGGGACATATAGAAAACATCTCTGATACTAAAGAATTTGATTGGCAGGTTAAGTTATATGCATATGAACAGCCAGGTCTTAATGACTCTGTTGACTTTAAATATAAAGTCAAACCCTGTTATGCAGTAGAGGTCATGCGATGCCAGGGTTTCTTATATACATAATGTATTCAATCTTGCAAATGTAAGACAAAAGCAATCACTCACCTTTTCATTATTTTTTACATATTAATTTTAATATGAACATTTTTCATTTTGTGGCATATTTGAATTTGGGATATTTAATTAGTATATTTTTACACCAGAACTGGACAAATCTAGAACTCTAGTAGCATGTGATGTTGACTGGTCCTTAACCTTGGAACACAACTTTCAACTTCTTTGATCAAGAATGAGTCAGGCAGTTGGAACAGATGGTTAAGGTTGTGAGTTGTATATTTTGTAGTACAGGGTTTGATTCCCTCAGCCCTCATGTGCATACTGCATGACCTTGAGCAAGTCACTTAACCATACAATGCCTGGAGGCAACTGGAAAATTTGGGCTAGGCTCCTAAATAGTTCCCTGGAATGCAAGCCTACAAACTACCTAAGAACTGCCTATGAATCAGGAGTAAAGTCAACAATAATACAGTGACAAAGGACGAAATCAGGGACATCTTTTAAATCTTATTCTAAATTCACATAAAAGGTTACCAGAACAGCAGGTACTGCATTAACATGCATTTTATGAACAGTAATAAATACAATATTCTAACATCTGGCATTTTGATGGACTTTAATCCTTAGTGATTTATCAGAAAATTAAAATTTTTTAAGGCACAGGGCAAAAATATAAGGCAAAATTAGGGACACTTGAGAGGTATGCTTTGGCACACTGGCAAAAAATTTTGTGATCAAACCCCATACCTCACTCTTAAGAAAGAAACTGATCCAAATTTCAAATTACACAAGATACATATTTGTTTTTCAAAAGGTACAAGAAAGAAGTGGAAACTTACCTGAGACTGAGTAGACACACAACTTTCTAGGGTGCAGAACAGCCAAATGAAGTAGTTCTGTGCCACTAAAGAAACAAGAGTACAATTAAAAATATATCAGTTGGTGGTTAAATAGTTACGCACCTGTCAAGAATACTAGCATGAACTTGGAGTTCGGTAAACATGTTAGATACATACAGTTAATGTGGATGGCTTGGGAATAGGAAAATAAAGTAAAGTATATAGCAATTTTGATGTAGTGAGAAGAAATTAAAACAGTGCTAGGCAATGTTACTTTAATGAAAAAGGTTTACTAGGCAACATCCCAGGCAAAAAAAAAATGTTAATGTTAAAACTGCAAATGTAATTCATGCAGGATGGGCAAGCACCCCTCAATCCCCCCCCCCCATTACTTAATACAATCAAAGCTAACTGCACAACCTCAGGGTAAGTTATATTTACAGTTATGAGCAAACAGGACTTGCAAGATCACACTTTGCTGAAAAATTACTTAGGCAAACAAAGAGATACAATTGTATATACTATCTATAGCCAAATCACATTTACTGGCTTATCTTCATATGTAATTAAACAGAGCATACACATTTGTGCATCTGCACTGCAGTACAGCTGTATATGTTCAGTTATGACTATTAAAATTATAACTAAAATATATAACAGTACCTCGACAATTTCACATAACAGTGACCATATTACACAACTGGCAAGATAATTAAAACAATTTTATTTGGCTGAAACTGCTTCTCTACCATGAAGTAAGAAGACTGGCAGCCAAATCATAAAAAATCAATTCCACAAGACAAAGAAATGAAAGAAACTGATGCCATTTTCTTTCACTTAATGACAAAAAAAAATCTAAGACAGCACATAGTGTGGTTTAGTCTAACTCACTTCACTTAAAATATATGTATGTTACTAGTGTATTGTCAAACTTAGTTACAAACAACACAGCTACAGGAATTTTATTTCTCATTAAAATGCACATTTAGAATGTAATCCAAACGTTATAAAAATGTCCCTGAAGGTCTGAAGCCACCTTGACTATCTTCCCTCAGTTTTGTAAGGTGGGATCTGAGAGCTTTGCCTATCACAATACTCTCCTCATAATCCTGCTCAGTTCATCTTCTAGAGGAAATCCACTATCTTTTGACAGATTGGGCTCACATTTAGGCTTACTGTTACCAAGTATCCCTTCCCCTGAAATAGCTCCCATCAGAAGACATCCACTATCTTTTGACACCTGTGCCTAAAAATCAAACTTTCTGCTATTACAAAGCTCAAGCGTGAGACTCAAGTATTTAGCTACTCGTGTTCTTTTTTTCCCTCAAAACACACATGAGCATGATCTTTCTGCTTGTTTGTCTTTAGAGCACACGTAAGGGAGATCCTTCTGCTTGTTGTTTGTCTTCAGAGCACACATAAAGGAGATCCTTCTGTTTGCCGTTTGTCTTCAGAGCACACATGAGGGAGATCCTTCTGATTGTTGTTTGTCTTCAGAGCACACTTAAGGGAGATCCTACTGCTTGTGTTTGTCTTCAGAGCACACGTAAGGGAGATCGTACTGCTTGTATTTGTCTTCGGAGCACATGTAAGGGAGATCTTACTGCTTGTGTTTGTCTTCAGAGCACACGTAAGGGAGATCCTACTGATTGTTGTTTGTCTTCACAGCACATGTAAGGGAGATCGTATTGCTTGTATTTGTCATCAGAGCGTACATAAGGGAGATCCTACTGCTTGTATTTGTCTTCAGAGCACACATAAGGGAGATCCTACTGCTTGTATTTGTCTTCAGAGGACACGTAAGGGAGATCCTACTGTTTGTATTTGTCTTCAGAGCACACGTAAGGGAGATCCTACTGCTTGTATTTGTCTTCAGAGCACACGTAAGGGAGATCCTACTGCTTGTATTTGTCTTCAGAGCACACGTAAGGGAGATCCTACTGCTTGTATTTGCCTTCAGAGCATACGTAAGGGAGATCCTACTGCTTGTATTTGTCTTCAGAGGACACATAAGGGAGATCCTACTGCTTGTATTTCTCTTCATAGAAGGTAGTTCAATATTGCAGCCTCATGGAGAAACAGAAAGACAGGCTTTTTACTTCCTGTCACTGATCACTCTTTCTGTAAGATACAACAAAACCACAAAGTGAGCATAAATCAATGTTACATACTTATCATAAATATTTATCTGGACTGATAGTTCCACCCTCTTTACTAACAGGATTAACACAGGTAGAACTTTGCCTAGCAATGCAAGCTTTCCCAGGCTACCCAGTCTTTCCATTTTTAACCCCAGTGCTGTGCCCCTAAGGATTCATCTCCAGACGTCTGAAGTCTGTAAGAAGCAGAAGTTCTAGACAGCAATTATTGCATAAAAAACTGCATAACACACCCATTCACAACAATATCCTGCAGACCAATACTTAGGACAGACAAGTCAAGCCTGGAGGAAGGGATGGGGAATTGTAATGAAGATGGAGCATCCATTCTATCTTTACAGTTTATAAGTAACTTTCATATCTGACAATGGAGCTCAAACCCCCATTACTGAAAGGACCAAGTACCAAGCTAAACATATTTGATGGGTCTTCATGAAAGAATGTCCTAAATAATGGTGGCACCAAAGCAAGATCTGGACATAGCAAATAAACCCTGTTAATAATGCATTGCAGAAGTATTCAGTGGTGCCCATGCAAATGTTGCGCAAATATCGCCATATGATTTGTTTTTAAAGAAAGCTTTTGAATTCAGCCACAATCCTGACCGACTGGCCTCTAGACAGTGCTTGAAATCTTTTTTTTTTTTTTTTAATATAACAGAATTTAACATAACTTGAGAGACATTTTGAAGAATTTCCATTAATACCATGGATCTTTTTTTAATATCATTACAACTGAAAATCCTTTCTGATTGGTTTGGTTCTGCCTTTGTAAAATCTGAGCTGTCTATGAACATCCATGCAGTACAACTGATATTGAGATATATCAGAAGACATTGGTGTCTACTGCAAGTATGGGCACAAAGAAGGGATTTGTTCTCATGTGCAATCTGTATTTGTGGAACATTAAGTAACAAGGCTAGATTAGTCAAGGCTTATAAATCAAGCATTTTCTTGGCAAAAGTGACATCTGCCAAAAAGATCCTTCCAACATACAAATTTCAGATCAGCAGTAGAAGCAGGTTCAAATGGCAGCCAGTACAGATTTTCTGAGATGTAATAAGTCCAAATGAGGAAATGGATTCTTGACTGGGGGACACAGATGAACACTACCCTTCAGACAAGTTTTCTACACTTTAAAAGAGGCTAACTATTAGAAGTTGACACTATGATGAAAATTAGAAATGAACGATAACAGACAAACTGAAAAATGCCCGAGTCCAGAATCAAATATGGGTAAATACCCCAAATCAGATGGGAAGAGAGTAGTGAAAGGATCTATACCCCACAGGCCATGGGCCATATGAAAAAAATGAGCCCATTAACTTTTGTATGCTTTCCGGACACTGGGTCTCTGAGCAGAAGTCAGGATCTGGACAATCCTTTTTTAGTAAGAAAGGTCCCCGATCATCACCAGAATTGGGAAAACTAAGCAATTAAGTGAAGGGAGGGAAGGTCCTGGTGAGACTTGCAAGATGGATGAGATACCAGTTTCCTGGCTGACCTCAGACACACACACCTATGCTGACATTGAGGTTATAGCAAGGGAAACCATACTTTTTAAGAGCAAAGGGTCACATTTAGAATAACTTTGATGTTGTGCATATCAGCCTACATCAGAAACTTGGGTATTGGGGGGAATGGGCGAAAGCAAAAATGAGACCCTGGGGCCCACCTCTGGACAACTGCATCATTTGACATGCTTCCAAGGGAGGAATGAGGTTAAAGACGCTCCTGCATTTCAAAATGATGCAGGGATACAGAGGATGCAGCAAAGCTTCCTCTAGAGACAGAAAAGAGTTTTGGCTTCACTTGGGATTCCAGCCCATCTAAGAGGTATCAGCAGGTAACAGCTTAGCCTGTCTGCTAAGACGTTGTCTTCACCTGGGATATAATTAGGTATGAGATGATAATTTGTTGCAAAGACCCATTCCCAAACTCTCATAGCCTCTAGGCATAGGGAATAGGAATCCAAGAATAAATTCCGAACCACGAAAAACTCCAAAAAAGCTCACTCTGGATAAAAGGCAGAAAACCACGTTTATTTACTCCAACTTTGTAAGCGCTTTCGTCCCACTTTAAGTTTAAGCAGGAACTTCATCAGAATAGGAATGATTTCCCCTTCCTCACTGATACACCATACCACAGCCATAATTTTGGATTGTATGGCAATAGTACCTTTGAGAAGAGATTCACGACTACCCTGCAAAGTCAGGACTGCCATAATTCCAAGAACTCTTCTGTGTAAACAGTATCTGTCTGTGAAAATGCCCCTTGACCTTTCTGCTGTTCATATCCCCCCACACCCACCCACAGCAGAAGCATCCACTTTGACAATCAATACCAGGTGGAGGACCTAGAAGTTTCTTCTCAAAATGTAGATAAAACCAGTAAGAACATTGGTTATGCATCAGTTGATGCAACAGTTAAATGCAACAAAAAAACAACCACAGCCTTCTTATGAACAGATGTCTGTAAGTCTTCCCCATCAAACAGCAAATCCACATATAGAAACTGAATGTTATGTGGTGAGGTGGGCATAGAAAAATATAAGAAATTAGTATTATTCAGGATTTCCACAAACTCAGTCAACTTACTGTGATTGCCTTCCCAAATAAAAGACATTGTCCACAAAACGTTTAAAGAAAGTAACTTTATAACGATAATGTAGTGGGGCATTACATGCAAATTATGTTTCCCATTTATCTAAGGCAATTCATCACATCTACAAAGTAATTCCCTAACAGAACTTACCCCATAACCGTTCTTCTCAAAGAAAGGTTAGACTCTGGAATCCATCTGAGATGATCCTTACACTTGAGGAAATTTTCACTGTAAGTCTATGAGATGAAGTAAATGATTCCACTGAATTATAGATACCTGTTGTAAGACTCTCATATAAAAATGAGTGTTGGGGTATATGTAAATAAAAGCTTCCATGAGGCCTAGTGTCTTAAGACAAAGAGCTGCCAGGACAGACTGGTTCTTCAGCAGATGAGGAACAACTGAACTAATAGAATCTAACAAATTTGATGGACTGTGTGGGCATCAACTGAAACGTTGTGGTGTTCATGATTATCCCAAAAGCATAGTCAACAATCCCTGGAATTTGCAAACTGCCCAGCAAAGAGGCTACCCAAAGTCATTTGTCCAGGTATAGAAAACCTTGGCCCTCTGCAACCTTAGATGTGCTGTTAGCACTGCCATGTATTTGTTATGCATCCATGGGGCTTAATCAAGAACAAATGGAAAAGTCTAAAATGGAAAATGAATAGCTCTTATGCAGAAGTGCAGAAATGTCAATTACTACTTTGTATTTCTGATATGCAGGTCGACATCTTAGAGGTCCAAAGAAGAAATTCAATCTCGTGAAAACATGGAAGGACAAAATGCAACAAGACATTATTTTGGAATTTTTAAGCCACTCAAGTCACTGATAGACCTGAAGTTCTTTGTTTTCTTGGGTAACAGCCTAACCCTTGCAGATCTGCTGGATGATCTGTCTTATGCTTAGAACCTTGTTTCCTGACAGTCTTCTGATGAGGTGAGACATCTGGAAGGGGAAGCAAATGTGGTCTGTGTGAGAACAGAACAGGAAAAGTATAAACTTTGGACATTATTATCCTTGCCCATATGTCCATCAAGGCAGAAAAATAGTCCATCTGGTTCCACACAAATGCATACAAATTCTGCAAAACCAAAATAATGACTGTCTAACTTCAGCAAATGACAGTGGGTCAGACACTTTCTTCCATAGACAGCCTCCTTATCCAGCAATTATATCCACTTTGTTAACTGTCTGCACTTCAGATGTGAGAATACAATAAAAATAAATAAATAAATGGCCACAGTTATTTATTTCAATACCCCCCCCCCCAAACACAGATGTACCCATCATGTACAGAAACATTAATGCTAGTCTGCATTTCAGATGTGTAACTGATTAAATGAATGAATAAATGCATAAATAATGGCCATAGTAATGAGGTTCAGCTCACTCTAGTCAGATCCATACAGTTCAATCCATTTCAACCTCTACAAACACTCACACACATTGTAAAAGAAAAATACCTTCAGGAAGCTAGTAACAAAACTTAACTAATTAAAAAAAACACTTTCTCCCCAAGTTAGAATGAGTGTATCAAGGTATTGATGTCTTTCACTTTCATTCAAGCTGCTTCATGCTGACTGAGTCAACAGAAAACACCTCCTCACTGTTTCATAGAGCAAATCTACCAACCTTTTCAAAAAAACATTTCAAGACTTTTTGGTTCTCTTAAGATATTTAGCAGGAAGAGATGTAATAAAGCAAAACTAACTTTTTCCATTTGGAGTGGGTCTAACACTCATAGATTCATAGGCATGTACTTGGCTAGCTGCCTTTGACAACCATTGTAAGCCAAGCCACTTTCCCTTTTTGTGCTTGAATTAGCCTATCCTATTTGGTTAGAGAGTGGCCTCAACCCTCCCCATTGTCGATAATTATATATTTTACCTCTAATGAGAATAACTGGGAACATACAACAGATAATTTAAGGGGACACATGCATGGGATAAAGCATTAAGGAGTTGCCTCTGTCCTTCAGTAGTACAATGGGCAGTCCTGAGGTAAATTTGCTGTTTCTCATACATATATCCAAGTTGCGTAATATGGACAGGGATGAACTTTGTTTTATGTGTACGTGGAGTCTGTTCCAGAGCAGTGATATCCTCTGCGAGATATACCCGTCCCTCCAAATCATTCTCATGATGCTGTAGAAGAGGTTTATATCCCTAGAGAGAGTAATTCTGATGGGATTCACAATGAAATTCCGAAACTTCACAATATCGATAAGCAAAATACCGACGTCCGGAAAAACGAAACTTTGGAATACCGAAAACAACATAAAAGCACAAAACCAGCAATAACCACATGTATGCAGGGGGGCAAGCCCCCCTGCACTCCCCCACAGCCCCGTAACTTAAATATACCTACTCCGAGATCACACTACAGTGAGGAGAACGGCAAGCTTACCTTTACGCACTATATGGCAATTTCCATTATTCGCTGTCGGAATTCTGAAGTTTCATGCTTCTGGGCGTCGGTATTGTGCGGTTTCGAGCTTTCATAGTGTTCCCTTTTGATGCCATTCAACTTGCTGACATTCAGTAAATCCATAAGTATTGGGTCAGAAGATGCAATGTATGCCAGACAACAGTCAACTCTTAGCAGTCTTTAGGATACTGAGTATTGTGACAGGGCTTTGTGTTGGTCCATGTAAGACATGCTATTTAGGTATTGTATCCTTTTAGTAAGCATCTGTGTGGGTGCTACAGTTCTTGCATGTGTCTAGACAGATACATGACAAAGGGGACATTATATTCAATGACTGGCCTAATATGGGCTGAGTAAAGGGTGGCAATGACGTCCCTATATCTACACATAACCCCTTAGTTTATAAGCTGTGCAACACAGAAGGACATTCTTACAACCATGGGCACATGCTGAACAAAGGTTAGGTCACTGTTCACATATGTTCCCAAATACCAAACAAATGGGTCAATTCTCAGGGGTGTATTGTTAATGTGGTAGTTCCCTGGGATAGATGACTTCCCAAAGAGCACATTAATGCATTTTTGGCATTTAGTTTCAGTCCATGACTTTGGCACCAGTTATTTATCTGGGACAAACCTTCAAGAAGGATGGTAAAGTCATTTGGGGATTCAATAACTGCTTCTAGTTTGCAGTCATCTCAGCTGTTTTGGAAACATTTTTTAATGAAGAAATATGAACGTCATGCACGCATAGAGTTCCAGATCTCAAAATTGGAAAACCAGTTACTTTTTTTAATAAAACAAATAAAATGCAACTTTTTTTTTTACTTACAGTCATTTGTTCACCCAGTATTTTTGATGGAATACTCTGTAAGGAAATTTTAAAATCTGCCACTTCATTACACTCCCAAAACATATGTTCCCAGCTATCTCTTTTTTCTCCATCACACCTACAACATTTGCTATCTATGGCAGGAAAAATTCTGCTGGGGTAAAAAAATACCTATGCAAACACTTCCAAGCAAAGATCCTAAACCTTCTGGACTTTGCAGCATAACTGAGAGTCATACATATGTCTTCCCATTGTCTTCTTGCAAACTGTTTTTCCAGTATCACTTTCCAACCTTTTCTAACCTACTCTTATTGAATCTTATAATTATCATGTATTATTTTATATGTCCTACTAATTATCCCTTTTTTAACAGCTGCTCTTGTTCTAGATTCAATTAAAAATAATACCAGGGCACAACTTTCATTTAAAATCCCCACATGCCTTTCTTTTTGCATGTACCCTGAGATCAGTCCCTTGTAGGGAAGACAGTCTCAAGCCTGCAATCCAGATGTCTTCTTGGCCTCATCCCACTCTATTACCTTTCCTGTTTGAGTTATTTGTTCCCAATATCTTGGTTCCTTTGCCAGGTTTCTCCAGTAAATTCCAGCCCCCTCTTGCCTATTTTCTGTAACCTTATTTGCAGTCATACCTATTGGCAAGATCTCCTCTCTCCATTCTTGTATTGGTTTGTCCTTAAAATAATTTCTGCTAGCATTATGGTCTCCATGAGAAAATAAACCTGCATTATCAATACTTACAAGTTTGCAGAAAACAGGTTATGTCAGTCCAGTGCAAGTCAGTCTTATAACTGGATGTCTATACTGAGATTTAAAAAGCATGAAGATCTTGACTATGCTCTATGCTCCCTGCTCCCACCTCATTATCTAAATGCTGCACAGATGCAGCATACTGATGCCTGGCTTATTTTCCTGGCATACCAATGCTGTCAATATTCTGAAAGAAATCTCATTATAACACATTATCCCCCTTTTTATTTCAAACCTACTATAACTTAGTTTGTTAGGGCAATATGGCAATTATTTGTGTTTCCATTTTGAGGAAGGCAGATGTCCATCACACCATGAGTCCATACTGATAAACTTCATATCAACTCAGTTCTGGCAATAGTTAGAATGTCTGCGAAACTTGAAACTTCAGAGTAACTACTAGGCAAAATGGACTCTTGTGAAACATCATGTTCATGGTCATCACTCTAATATTTCAACAGTACTGTCCATTCTTTCCAGGCTTGGAATAATTTCCTCTGGATAATGAGTATTTTAATTCATTAGGGCTGTCAGTTTATCACTATGCCTTCTGTAAGTGACAGTAGTGTCTGCCCTTTCAACACTTGTAAAACTGAAATGTATAAAAAATATTGTTTCTGAGTCAAAGTAACACCTTAATTCAGTACAATCAGGTCCATTCTTATTATACCGACATGACTTTTCAGACATAACCGTGTTGGTGACTGACCACTTGTACAGTAAGTTACTGTCCTATAATTCATCCTGAACAATACAACTATCCTCCATGTTCATAGATGGATTTGAGAATGTCTGCAAGCTAGTTTTGACCTCTGACTATGTCCTTCTATTATAGCACTGGCACCTGTCACAGAAACCTAGTGGAATGGATTATACAAGGTTTGTGTAAAGACCATTTATGAAGTTTTTTTTTTTACCATTTCTTTTTCCAGTAATTATGCTCTCTCATGTAAAGTTAGCCTTCCGATTATAAAATAACGTTGCTTTTATTTTAATTCCTTCATTGGAACTGTATTGATATTTAATAAACTCCTGTTTGTATTTATCCAATGCTAAGAAATTGTCCAGTTTCTTCCTGATTTTGTGTCAATAAGTACATAAATCTACTTATATTCAAGCCAAAAAGTAACAAAAGCAAAACAGAAAATAAGATTCTTAGGAAAATGTATAGTGCTTAGCATATAGTGTAATAACACAGATGTTATACTTTTCTACAACTGCATAAACACTTTTAAAAAGAAAACTAGGGGTATGTGAATCACCTTAATGATAGCCAAAGCATGATTCTGTGGTGCAGAAGGGCAGAGCCCTGATTACAATATAGGTGACCAGGGTTCAATTAGTGGCTCTGCCACTGGAACAGCCTGCTCACCTTTTCTGGTAGGGGATGGCTTGCAGGAACTCAGTGATGACATTGATTGGCTGGATTTTCTCTAATGCAGACTTAGAATCCACCATCCATGCTTGAGGATGGGAGAGGCAGGGATACTTGCTGGCAATGTCCCCTGCAGAAATGAGGAACACCCAGCATAGTCAGCCCAATGCCCATCCCATTCCCTCACAAAACCAAGCATACACAGGGGACATACAAACTCATACCATCCATGATGGCTGCCTAAATGATGGTCCCGTTCCTGGTAACCCATGCCCCAGTCATGCTAAGCAAAAGGGATGACTGGCTAGAAGGGGGCTGATGATAGTCAGTCTATTGGGCTAAACAAAAGGCAACAACCCCCCCCCCCCCAAAATGTTAACTATAAAGTAATTGGAGTGCGTTTACACTGACAGAATCAAAGATGGACTGAACATTTTTGGAATAATCTGTCTGCAAAGATATACCACATTGGTTTATAATGGAACATCACAAAGGAAACCCAGTCAATGTTTTATTCCGACTTGAGTGAAGAATTTGACTCAGTTCCTCACAAGAAGCTAACTAGAAATGGAATGGACTTGAAACCAGACAGAAATTGACAAAATGTGGAAATGAGTTGTTGAGTAATAGGAAGCAAAGAGTAGCACTTAGGAAAACTGCATTAAAGGAATGAGGAAATGGTCCATAGGGTTCCATAGGGCAAACCCTGGAATCAGATGAGGAAATGGTCCACAGGGTTCCATACGGCAAATCCTGGAATCAGATGAGGAAATGGTCCATAGGGTTCCATACGGCAAATCCTGGAATCAGATGAGGAAATGGTCCATGGGGTTCCATACGGCAAATCCTGGAATCAGTGCTCTTTGGCATCTTTGTATGTGACATCACATGGGACAATGGCAAAGAAGATAAACCTATTTGCAGATGACATTAATGAGAGGAGTGGAGCATGAAGCAGCACTTCCAAGGGACATAAGCAGCCCGACAGGTTAGGCTGAAAAGTGACACCTAAAATTTAAGCAAGGAAGTGTTAAGTAAATTACTTGGGCTGTAGCAATCCCAAAGTAGAATATCATACAGACTGAGCCAGTCTAAAAAGCACAAACTAAGAAAAAACATTTGGTGCGACACTAATAGCACAGGTTACCCACCTGGGTAAACTAAGAAAGCTGTAGCCAAGGCCAGTATCTTCAGTGGGGGGAAAAATTCAAAGAACAGAGAAGTTATACTACCCCTCTAGCTAAGGATATCAAAATGCCTGAGAAAGTATAAAGAAAAACTGCCATAGTAAAAGAGAAAATTGAAAAGGGGTATAAGGAGAGGTTACTAGATTTCAGTCTATTCTCATCTGATAATATATGAGAAAGGGGAAACATGAAATGCGTGCACACTGAGGACAATTTGATGGCATACAGAGGAGACATTACAAAGAAGCAAAAGGTCCAGTCAATAAAAATAAATCCCTGCTGAAAATGCAAAGTTTACTGCTTCCTTCTACAGATGAAGCAAAGATTTGAACAGGCAGTACTACATAACCATTTTGACCTATATGCTGCCTAAAAATTAATTACAGTTGGATACACATGCCTGTCTGCAAATAAAAATCCAGACTGACATTGTATAAATAATTTCTAATACCTATAACATAACATACTTTACTATATACTTGCTAAAAAGCATTATAAACAGACACACTACCTGCCTAAATACTGAGTCACATTTTACATACTATTTCCAGCCCTGCTGAACTATAACACTACCGTATATACCGCATAAAAAAAATCACAAAAATGGACATTCAATATCTGCCTGCAGACAGCATCCTGATTCACATTACACAAACTATATCCAGTGCTAATGAACTGAATGTGAGTAAACTGCTAAAGTATACATTTTAAACAAAAACTTAATGCATCAAATAACTAAAATGATAAATCCTTGGATGTCTTAGATTTTCCCAGTTGTTATCAGATTAGTTCTAGAGCAAAACCAGTTGCTTGCTAACTTGCAAATCACTGCCCGCACAAACACTCCAGCTCTATTTAACACAAAAATTAGTGCTGCCATTTTCAAATCTGTAGCACAAACAGGAACATATCATATGCTTTATAATAATCTACAAACCGCAGGTACTCTAAAACATGTATGGCTTGTGTTACTATTTTCTAACCAACACTGCCACCTATTGGCAGCTTCTTTTGGAATAAATTATAACACCCTTCACACAGCAAACAAAATGTTATTAAAAGTTTACATAAAGAATGCCAAAATCTCTAGCTGACTATGCATAAGGTAGGTAAATTAATTGCTAATGGGCTTGCCTAAAGTGATAACCTGCAAAAGAATGTTAAAATAACACTAACACAGTCTGACATCATAGAACTACCCGATTCTGTTCTTATGCTTAGTTAACCTGTTTGAAAGAAATAAACTCTGTCACGTCCTGAAACAAAAGCAGTCATTTTTTCATTTCAGTGTGCTTTTTATTGTACATTAGTAGTAAAAGGATAAACTTGCTTACCTTTATAGCTACAAAAAAATTCTGAATGTGGACTTAAGTCAACCTGCCTAGGAAGAAGGCTATATCAAAAAGATGTGGCAACTGTTTCACTCCTTCCATATGACTTCTGCATGTATATTAGAGTACCAGGCTTACATTTAAGACATCGGTGATCACTGCTCTTTTATGCATACACTAACATGCAAGTCCCATGATTTGTATTAAAAGTATGAGACAGCAGTATTTTGGGGATTTCTTCTTTTCCATAGACACATCAATAAGAGTTTGTTTGGCTGGATTATTTATTTATTGGAATTTGTCTAAGAATAGGGCACAGTAATTCTAATGACTATTTTCAGACCCAGTCCTTGGAGTTAAGTAAAGTAAATTATGATAAAACACAAAAGTAAAAGTCAAACAGGCATTTAAAACCACCTAAACAATACATGGATTTGTCTTTATAATCATCCTCCCTGACTGACATTCCCTTACCATACACCTCTCTGGCACTTTAGCTCCTTTCTTTCTTTCATCTTTTCCACTAATGTTCATTATTTAGCTCTAACTAGGTCTAGTTTACCTCTAAGAATGTGTATGGATTCTTTAGATTCTACCAGAGTTATACAGATGTATAGTAAGTTCTACCCACTGTAGCTATTGTGCTGAATTACTGATGAAGAATGTAATTTCTCCATATGAAATTTACTCTGTATTGTAGCAGTTATACTCTTTAATCATTTTTGAATTTTATTTACCTCAGCTTCTTACTACTGCTTATTTAATTGTACTTATGTTTTGTGGAGCTTTTCTCCCTGGGTCTCCACTGAAAAATGGCTCCGGCCCACTTGGACTAACCTGGTCAACAAATGTCAAATAAATAAATAAATAAAAAAGGTATGCAGATATAAATACATTTCTCTTGTCTTTTTTATATCACTGAAAATTATTCTATCACAGCTTCCAAAAATTAATATTTACAAAACATTTCTTCATCTTGTGCTTTTAGAAGTTTGACTTTTTTATATCACTGAAAATTATTCTATCACAGCTTCCAAAAATTAATATTTACAAAACATTTCTTCATCTTGTGCTTTTAGAAGTTTGAATTTCAGCAGCATACCTCATAGCTGTCTTTCTTATCACCTTCTTTGCTAAACTGCATTTTCACTTTTTTTTTTTTTTAACCGATTGCACAATTCCATTTCCTCTGGTAATTTCTTTAACTCCAAAGGCAAAAATTCCTGTGGCACTGCAAAATTAACACTGGAATACACAAAACTGACTTTTTTTGACCAAAAAAATTCCTTTTACTGTGTGCTTGTGATTTCACTCACTATCCACACATCCTCATCTTCCAATAAGGTCTGATCTGCTTCTCTTAGCAGTATGCCCAATAATTAACGATTTTTGTTTTCAAACTATTCCATTTCTCATTATAAAATAATATGACTCACCACAATCAGTCTTTGGAACGATTCTACAGCTCAGTAACAAAATAACCTATAGTGTTTGTAGGACTTTGTGCCTTTGTGAAGAGCACATGGTAAATAAATAGCAAGTTTTTTCTGTGCTCAGTATTTCATGTACTTTTCTCCAATTTCTGCTATTGTCTTCCTCCTCTTCTGAGAGGTTAAAGTGTTAACTATCTTCAAGTTTTTTTTTCTCTAATGACATGTCACACTGTACCTTTTTAGGCTTCCCAGCTATGTTGTTGTGTCTTTCGGCTTTTCCTGGTTTGGGGACGCCACAGCAGAACTCCGGTCCGCTAATGATTGGCAGTGGATTTTTACGTACCGAGATGCCAGCCCTGATGCACAACCTTCAACGAAGGTACGTCCATTCACGCATGTCTCCACACAGAAGACGCTCTAACTGGGAATCGAACAGGACAATGTCTTACTGTGAGGCAACAACGCTACCGCAGCACCACTATACACAGTGAAAAATAAACTGAATTTCTGAGTCCAGAGCTTCTAGCAGTGTACTAAATTGCCTTGCAGTGAAAGAATTCCTGATAGCTGTAGCTGACACATTCTTTTAACTGCAAATTATACTTCTGTACTTCTAAATTCATAACCTGTTAGCACATATATTTCTTCACTTCTTCAAGTATGTTTCTTCAATTCAAAAAACAGTTATGAAGTGGATGATTATCCCAATGCTCAAAAAATAACACAAACACTGTAGATGAGCTTACGAGTTTCCAGTCTCCATGAGGTGCTTAATCCGATTCCTTTTAGAAAGAGGCATACCACATGACTTTCTGCCACTAGGCATTAGGAGACACACACGCACATACACATACACACACACAGACAAGCACACTATAGTTTGTTTTTGTCTGCTTCCCTAGAGAGGGCAGGTAAGAGGCACTATACGTGCATCTTGCTATCAAGTCACTGGACTGGACTGGGGATATGAACTGGAAGGTTTTGCATACAAAGAGGCAGAGGATTTAGCAGAATTACTTCACTTCTACAACACCCACGATACAGTCTCCTTTGAAGAGTCTTCCAGGGGATAGACATTAAATAAAAATGTCCAATCACCTTCTTCTTGGAAAACAAAATGCACTTTAAGAATTTCTTTGTATATGTTTAAATTATAATTAAATACTAATTGGTTTGGGGAAACAGGAGTATGTGTACCAGCTTCTGACATGGCAGGTGTTGCTAACAGTTGTGATTCATTTGGTTTCACTGATTTACATTTATCCTTCAGCCCTAACAAGTTTTTAACTATTGTGTAAAGTCAATTATTTTCCACAAAAAAAACTTTTTTTGGTGCAAAATGGGGTACAAGAAGGTAAAAAAAAATTTGATTGTCACTTTATTTTCCAAGCCTAGGAGTGATTCAATATGCCTCATTAAAAAGTCTGCCTCCTCTTCAGCTGAGAGCAGAAGGGAAAGTAACTTGCTCTTATCTTACTAAGATGCAATATTACAACTGAAGAAAGTCTAGGGATCCAGTAAATGCTCTGGAACTACATTTTCTTGAAAGATTTATCAGTCCACAGTAAGCTAGATTAGAACAGGAGCCCCAGTCCGTGTTGCCTCCTTTACTATCCAAAAATACTTTTATAAACGTCTCAATATCGAAAGATATGTCGCAAATGTATACTGGTGCCCACATTACATTGTAGAACACTGAATGTTTGACTGTAGACAGTTAAGGAACGTATTCTGTGGCTATTTTACACCTCCTAGGAATTTTGTGAACAAAATCCTTCTTCTGAAAGCATTCTTCCATCTGTGGGGAAGTTTATAAATTTTGCAGCAGACATGACTTGAACTCAGTGATTTCTTTAACAAGAAAGGTTAACTTTTGGTACTGACAATGGCAAGGGAAACCTAATGGCATTATCCCTTATAACCAAATACAGGTGAAGGTTCTTTTCACATTTTCTGACACACTGTGCCTGTTTCAGGACAGTTTAAATAAGCATCACCTTTAGAAATACAGACTGAATGGATTTTAACTTTCTCTTTCCCACCTTCTTTTTCCTTCTTTAGTTTTCTGTTGTTTTACAGTCTTGTTAATGTGCCTTGATCAGACCTTTAATGGATTACTGACTTTTCTTCTCTCTCAGAGTTGTATTTTTGTTGTGTTTTCCAGTTTATGACATACTTTGCAAGAGTCTTTTGAAATGGAAGTTAACACATCATGTTTCAGAACAACTTGTGATGATGATAATTGTTCTGACTAGAACAAAAAAACTTTATACTATGCAAATGAACACACACATTTTTACCATGTTTGAAACAGCAGAACTGTCACTTAGCTTAACTGAGTGACATATTTACGAAAAAGAGAATAGTCCACAGAAATTATTAGCTGGTCAACTCCATTGGTGTAGATGGATAAAGCCCCAACTATGAGCCAGGCAATTCAAGTTCACCTAGTGGCTTGGGCACCTGCTGGCATGGGGGCAGGAGAGAAATGAACAGGCTTAATCCTAATTGTTGGTCTTTGAGGGAAAGGAAGGTGCATGTCTCCATGGCAGACTCCCTGTAGAGACCAAGGATTAAATCGAGGTGATTGTCTAAAACGGGTTACAGTCAACAGACTGTGTCATAAAAGGTCATGGTGTGAATTGCAAAGGGCCATTACACATCATCCTCTTAGACATGAACAAGCATGTGCGGGAGTTAAGATTTTAAAAATGGACCCCCTTCCCTGAAGGCTACTTTAGTGACAGCTCCTTTCAGTTGGTTCTCACCTGGGTAAGTAGAACAAATGAGTCAACTGGTGAGAAGGGAGCTGATGGCTGGAGGACAGTGGGAAAAATATAAAACAAAATGGAAACCTACTTGTAGTTTTTCCAAGTTTTAAAAAAAAAAAAAATGACAATTATTATTACTCCCTATATACAGTGAGTTTGAAACTGGCCATGACTGATTATACTCATCTTACAGTCTAAATATCTGAACTGCGCAGGCTAATAAAAGCTACAACTAGAAATGGTAAGATTTCTAAAAAATAAATCACTCTGAACTTTGCTTAAACTCCTCTCCTGAAAACATTGTTCATTTATGAGTGACATTGAATATATCTTCCTACGGTTACTCCATGGACCTAATCAAAAATTAAGAAATTCTATCACTAAACACTTAGGTTCATAGGTAGGTACTAGGCTATCGGCCCAAGGGCCTAAGTAAGCCTAGCCAACAAGGTTCCCTGGCTTATGCCACCCAGGAAATTAATTTCCTGTGACCCTGTTGAGCAGAGCCACAGAAGTGATCCCCGGGGTGTATTTCCTATTTCCCATCCACTCATCAAGATTTTTCTTGAAGAGTGTTAATGAGGAACTTGGCTTGACATAGATAGGTAGCTTGTTCCAGAGTATAGGAAGTCTCTGGGACAGGAATCTATCCCTCAAGCATGTCCTGTTTAATGTGGTGATAAGGTTTAGGTTCCTAGAGCATGAAGCTCGGAGGGATTGGTATTTCTTTAGGTGTGGCATGTCCAACAGCTCTGGGTTTAACACAGCTTTCTTTATATGTTAGGCAGATATCTCCTCAGAGTAGGCAATATGCTACAGAGTAAAGCTGGAGTTTTTTGAGATGGTCAGTGTAGGGCATCTGTTTGACGCCAGTAATCCTCTTTGTGAGGTACTTCTGTGGCCTTTCCAGCTGCTGCAAATGTCTTGTGAGGTACATTCCAAAAGGGGCGTTGTACTCTATAATGGGTCTAATGAGTGCCGAGTAGAGGGGAACAATGACTTTTTTTTTCTGGATGAGAACCCTTTTGTGATGAGGTGTGCCACACAGAAGGATTTCCTGACTACTGTGATGATGTAATTATCAAAGGAGAGACTACTGTCCACCTCGGTCCCAAGGTCTCATCACATATTTGGTGTTAAGTAGACTGCCTTTTATGTGGTAGTTCGTGTGTACAGAGTTTTTACCAAAGAGGATGACAATGCACTTTTTGACACTGAGCCTAAGGCCATGCCTCTGACACCAGGCATTTGTCTCAGTGAGGCCCTTCTGTAGGATGTCCACATCATTTGGGAACTCTACTATGGTTCCTAGTTTGCAGTCATCTGCAAACTTAGTGAGCCAGAGGCCTTCTGTGTTAGCCTGTACTTCAGAGAAGTAGAACCCTGTGGTACACCACTTGTCACTGGTTTGAAGTCAGATTTGGAGTCTGCAACTTTTACAGTGTGGGTACTGTCAGTGAGCCAGTTGGCAACCCATCTTGTGATGTAGGGATTTATACTTAGTTCACTGAGTTTAGCTATAATTCTAGAATGGGAGATGGTGTCAAAAGCCTTGGCGAGGTAAAGAAAGGCTGTGTGAACCACCTTACCCTCATCTACGGCTTTCGTGATTGCCTCAAAGAAGTTGATCAGGTTCAGAAGGCATGATCTGCCTTTCACAAATCCAAACTGGGTGGGGTCCAGAGTTTGGAGGTTACCAATGTCTTTGTTTATGAGTTCTATGATTGTATGTTCCATGGCCTTGCAGACCAGGCACGTCAGGCTAATAGGGCGATAGTTCCCAGGATCAGTGGTGGCTCCCCCTTTGTGGAGTGGGATAACTGTTGCTGTGCGCCATTCAGTGGGCACAAAGCCTGATGTGAGACTATGATCGAACATGGTGCTTAGGAGGGGAGCCAGTTCGTTCTGAAATTTGCGTAAAACGCAGCCTGGGATGTTGTCTGGTCCCATGGATGCTGTGTTTTTGGTTTTACAGAGTGCAGCTTTTACCTGCATAGATGGGATTAGAGGGACTCTGCATTCTTTCTGTATAGATATGGGCCCTTTAGGGGGTGAGAGGGAGGAAAAGTTAGCAATGAATCTGCCAGGATGCTGGCAATAATATCAGTTGGTTCCGTAATTTTCGTGCCGTTGTGCTGTAACTCAGAGCAGATCTGGGTGTTGCCACTGAGATTCTTGACATAGCTATAGAATGCATTGTGGTTGCCCTTAGAATCAGTGGCGATTTTGTTTTCATAGCTAGCGTTAGAGGATCTTATAAGGGATTTCAACTTCTTACTGAGGATAACCAGGGAGCTCCTCCACTCAAGGGATTTTACTCTCTTTTGCAACAGTTTCTTCCTTCTGTTGTAGAGTTTGTTTATGGCAGGGGACCACCAGATTGGCTTCCTTTTTTTTTTTTTTTTTTTTTTTTTTTTTGAGGATAGCATCTTGGTTTTGTTTCACATAGCACAATCTATGCACTCGTGCAAGTGTTTATAGAGTGCATTTATGTAGGATTCAGCAGTTGTAACTGTATTGTCCATCTGCATGGGTATCATGAAGTTCGCCACTTCTGTCTTAAGAAGCATGAAGTTGGCTTTGGAGAAATGTTTTATCGTGGTTTCCTTAATGGTGGGTGGGGGCAGGATGCGGATATCTAGGGTGATTAGCTTATGGTCGTATCTGACCAATGAGGAGTTGACTTCAGGTGTAGAACACCGGTCACTCATGTTGGTAATGACTAGGGCTAGAATATTGTTGCCCCTGGTGGGGTTGTGGATAAGTTGATCCAGGGCTTTGGAGTTTATGAATTCCAGAAAGCGTTGAGCGAAGGGGTTGATACATGAGTAGGTTTCCCAGTTAATGGTGGGGTAGTTGAAATCACCCATTATTAGAGTATTTGGTTAAACCCCAATATTTTCCAGTATATCAAGAAAAGAGGAGTGGGAATCCTGGGGCATGGTGAGGGATCTGTAGCAAGCTACAATTTGGATTGCAATTTTGCCCAGTTAGTTGCACTTGGATAACCTCAGATGCATTATGCTGTACGACTAGCCTGGAGGTGTGGATATCCATAATGAATATGGACACACCTCCACCTTTGGTGTTCTGGTCCAGGTTAGATGACCGAAAAGTGTGATATGAATTATAGCCTGGTAATGCAGGGGTGCTCTCTAGAGCCTTGAACCAGGTCTCAGTCACTGCACAGACATCAGTGTTATCCATTTTAAGGAGCTCCTCGAGTGAGTGCATTTTGAGATTTAGACTTCTAGCATTGAGTAGCATTAACCTCAGTTTTTGCTTGTCTGTTCCTGTTACGGTGGTGAATTTGTCATTTGAACCTTGCCTAAAAAGGCACTATAGGGGCGGCAATAGCCTTAGCCAGTATCCATAATCCCAGGAGCGACAGGTGCAGGCCATCTCTGGCAAAGCATTATGGTCTGTCAACCATGTCATCCCAGGCAGACAGATACTGGATCCCCTTAGAATGACACCAGAAGCTTAGCCAATTGTTGAAGTCAATCATTTTATCCTTGTACTGCGGTATCATTCTGGGCGATGGCTTGATGCTACTCAGGGCTAGGGTCATACCTGCCTAGGCTACAAAATCAGAGAGCTCTTCCATGTCTCTTTTCATGTAGTCCAGGGAGGTACATCTCAGGTCGTTCACACCAACATGGACAATGACAGTCATATTTGTACTTGTTGTGGTGTGACCTGAGTGCATGGGTTATGTGGTGAATCCTGGCACCCGACAGGCAGCTGACAATAACTTTCTCCTTGTTTAGCCTGGTGAGTGGGACATCAGTGCGCCTGACTATAGAGTCACCTATGACTAGTATGTTGGGTATGTTGGTTTGCCTTACGGGCTGTGGTTTATTGGCACACTGAGTCTGTGGGCTATGAGTCATTTGGGTTGGGGGGGGTGGAGGTTGTTTGCATTTCTGCTTTGGAGGTCTCTGTTGCTTGAGCAGATTATTACTGAGAGCCTCTGAAAATGTTTTTGTGCTTCTATGTGTGGATTTTGGTGGTGTAGGTTTAGTGGGACTATGTGATGAGAGTGGTGTGGTGCACGTGTTTACCTTCTCCTCTTGACTGTCAAGTTCAGTCTTGGTTGGAGAGAGCTTTACCTCCAGTTTGGCTAGATAAGTGCATCTCTCACAGGTTGTGGTGTTGGGTGGTAAGAGGAGAGGGTTGTCTGTGTACATGAGGCAACTGCTACATTGCCTCAAGATGCCCAGATTCATCAGAAAGAGAGGAGAGAACACTGGGAGCTGACCCTGGACATGCCTGAATAAAAAACTACTTTCCTCTAGATAAGTGAGGAAATTGAGTATAATAGCTGTTTTTTCTCTAAGCAAGTGAGGAAAGTAAGTACAAAAACTGCTTTCCTCTAGGTAAAGAGGAAGGTTGAGTGTTGTAGTAATGTCTAGCTTATTTAGTGCTAACAAGTTCTGAACAAGTGATGAGCATGAATAAGCAAATTCAAGTGCTAAAACTAAAAATGTGTACCTGGATCTTGTGGTAGATAGGCTATCTAGTGCTTACCACTCCCACTAATAAGCCAGAATGCTTCCCTCCAACACAGAAAGGCTTAGGGGACTCAAAAGCTTACAAACAGTCTTGGATACAGCAATTCTGTATCTAGACATGACTAGTTACAAGAAAGATGGGAAACAAGTGCAAATGCGGGCTTTTAAACCAGTAAGTTGAAAGAGATAGATAAACTGCCAAACAGCCAATAAACTACAATTTCTGGGCCAGAAACCACTCTTGTGGCAGACAGGCTACCTAGAGCTTACCTCTCTTACTGATAAGCTACAAGGCTTCCCTCCAACACAGAAAGGCGTGGGGGGCTCAGAAGCTTATAAACAGTCCTGGATACAGAAAATCTGTATCTGGACTAGAGTAGTTACAGGAAAGGTGGGAAACAAGCTCAAACTTCTACTGTCATCTTTCAGTTTTACTGCTCAACAAGTACATTGGCCCCTGTTTTACAGTCTCACCCGGATACCGCTCTCAAACTCTAAAAACATTTTTCTCTCTATTCCAGACTTGATCAATACTCTCTGTTAGAAGAAACAGGGGCAACCTATGGAATCAAACGTTTTTATAACAGTGAGTGACGAGCTAGAAACAGTATTTCTTGGACAAATCTATCCAAAATGTACTGAATTTTAACTTTATTCAGAGTTTATTGATATCTACAATACAGCAACAAAAACAGCTACTTTCATGCACATCCAGCTAGGCACTGCCACAACCCAAAATATTTATGTTGTGCAGCTATCAACTTATTCAGACCTGGAAAACAAAATCAGATTAATCCTGCACTCATATCTTCCCTTAGAAAGAAGCTAACCCCTTCACTTATTTCAGTTCTTTATCACTTCAGCTTCTGCTATACCCTCTGGTTATCTGGAAGTATTACTTCAAGAAATGACCAAGTCCTAATCATGTCACTTCTGTACCAAAAGCAGCCTTTTCTAGTGCAGGTTTAATTCACCCAGAATATCTACAACTCCAAAGAGTCAAAGTTATTTCCCATTTTCACTCCATCAAGGAATGCTTGTTCCCTGCTCTCTAGAAAACTGTGATTTTTTTGTCCTGATGTAGAAAAATGGGTAATCTTGTATTTTTCATCTTAATGCTACAGTATCCCCACTGCCAAGGATTCTGAAAAGATGTAGTCAAACATGCCTATTTCATCCTATTTCATCACCTATCTGCTCAAATATTTGTCTGTTGTTTATAAACATGGATTTTCTCAAGGTCAAAGCATTGAAGCTACTTTAGTTATCTTTACTCATTTCTTCACAATTAGTTTTAACTGGGGGGGGGGGGTTTACAGGCACATTATTTCTTGACCTGTCCAATGTATCCAGTACAGAAAATTGTCCTGTTCTCTCTCTCATTGTCTTCTCAGATACCACTTGAAACAGATGGAAAATGTTTTTCGAGTTACCTGGATAAACATTCTCAAAGTGTACAATGAATGACGCAATACCATTTTATATACCATATAAATCTGTACAAGTATCCCATAAGGCTCAGTTTATGGTCTGCTCTTTTCTACTAAATTAGTCAACAATGCACCATCTTTTCGTGAAACTGCTATATTAAACAAGTACAATGCTGACTTAATCATTAATTTTTAATCTCCATATATACCTGATATCATCACCAACTTTCAAGCAAATATCATTGATCTGAAAAACCCTCTCAATAACCGACCTTGTATTAAGTACACTACAAGTTAAAACCAAGTACTTATCTCCTGGAAAGAGTTTATAAAGTAAATCATAGTATGAAATGAAAACTTACATAACGCATCAAAAGTTGTCACTGATACCTGCCGTCAAGTTATTTGCACTTGCTTAATGATAAAATGTACACATATGCTTAAATATTATATTTCTGTAAAAATCTCATGCCCTGTCAACCTGAATGCACTGTGGAACAGCATTTCACACACCCAGTCACCAAAAAATCATGAATGTCTCGTTAGAAGAAAGGGGTATTCAGTGCCAGAGAAAATATGAGCTGTCTCC
This sequence comes from Protopterus annectens, assembly GCF_019279795.1. NCBI lineage: Eukaryota > Metazoa > Chordata > Ceratodontiformes > Protopteridae > Protopterus > Protopterus annectens. Next base: position 619,583,250 of record NC_056731.1, on the reverse strand, counting down.
TGGAAATATTACTATATGCTACGTATTAATAAATATACTAATACATAGCATATTTATTAATAAATATACTAATAACTTGAAAATAAGTTGCTTACATAGTGTTCCATGGTATTAAATGAAAGTATGCACAAAGCTTGAAAAACTTTGCACTAATAGTGTGTCTAACTAGCATTGTTTCACATATATTTACATTGCATATAAAGTATGCAACTATGAATATAAATCATAACTATGAAAATATTTCAAAAATGGAGCAACATCTACAAAACTGATTTGCAGCAAACTGAGGATAACATGGGTATGAACATAAGTCACATTGATGGTTGCGCTCCATCTGCTATGGTTAGAGAGATATTGTTTACATAATTACAGTAATAAAATGTACATATTACCTGATTGACTTACTCAATATCAAATAGTCAATATGCCTACTTACATATTAATATCACCATTGCGAAGATAAGTTTCTGCTGAGGAACATTCATATTTTATTTATTCATATAACTTTTATAGTTTTTAAGATCTGTATATTTGTTTACAGGTATGTTGCAAAAATGCATTCTCAGCAATTTAGCTTAGAAGAGAACAGTCCAGGCAGGAAATCAGCAGTTGTCAGGTGTGAAATTTCACTCAAACTTCGTGTTAAAGAAATCCTCCACACTAATAATGCCAAAATTTGTTTATTTCACCCCACAAAAAATTTATAAATTCAATACTAATCACTGGCCTAAATGCCAGCACTGTCCTAGTCAATCAGCAGATATCCTTCATGTTATGTGGGAGTGCAGCAAAGTCCATAATCTATGGTGTTCATTAAGAACTAGGCTTGAAAAAATGGGTTACAAAAAAAGCAACCTGTCATGGGAAACGGCTATGCTACACATTAATACAAACAATCTCCCAAAAATCCTACAGCACATCCTCATCACAATTTGTGCTCTTATTAAATTCTACATTTTAAAGAACTGGACTCTTGCTTCCCACCTTTTGTAGGAAGGCTTCAGCAATTTAGCCATTAAATACATCTCTTCCCACAAATTACTATACATAACCACCAAACACAAATATTACTGCAAATATTGGGAATACTTGCTGGATGTCATCCTTAAGAGGTGAAAAATATTACTCAATGTTAGAAAAGATCTCCTTATTATAAGGAGCTGGTAGGAAATTTTAATCAGAACGTATCTTTTTTCGATTGTTGGTAATTAGCTGACTGCATAAGGATCTATCCCGCATATAGGATACATTCTTTTTCCTTAATTTCCCCCCCTCCCTCCCACTGGCAATATGCCATTACTGGTTGTACTTATAGATCCTCTCTACTTACTTAAGATTGACTTTCTTACAAGTTGGCTGTTAGTGTGACTTCTTTGTTTTGTTTTTCTTTCGGCTTTTCCCAGTTAGGGATCACCACAGCAGAACTCCAGTCCACTAATGACTGGCAGTAGATTTTTTACGGGTGCCGAGGTGCCAGCTCGACCCCCAACCTTCAACGAAGGCATACCCCTTTACGCATGTCGTTCGAAGGCCACTCGACCGCGGGGAGGACATGTAAACTCCACACAGAATGCGCTCCAGCCGAGACTCGAACGGGAGACCCTCTTGCTTGAGGCAACAACGCTACCACTGCGGCTTAGTGTGACTTCTTTGTATATAATGTATATAGGTTGTTGTTTTGTTCTTGATTTTTGTTATTATTTGTATGTATTGGAAATGCATGTTTTTCCATTTGAAATGATGTGCATAATGGAAGTTTATTCTATTTTACTATTTCTATTTGAAAAACTGAATAAAGAAATTTGTGAAAAAAAAATTGTTAACATAGAAGGTTCACAAAATCTACCATACATTAAATAAAGAGATATTGGTTTTAATGTTGCAAAAAAAAAAAAGAGAGAGAGAAAGACTGAGAGAGGAGCCTATGACATTTGGTTGAATGTGATTGTCTGAGGGGAGACCGAACATCTCCCATGCAGTTAGCTGTCCCCAGTACATTTATTAGAAGGTTTTGCCACAACAATGAACAGTGCATTAAACCAGCACTATATCAGAATGAAGAGTAAAGCTATTGTTAAGTGACAGGATCCTTAGATTTTGATCTTGAAGACAGCTGATGATGTCAGCCCTGAAAACTGGTACATGTGTGGAATGCCTCCTGACTACTCAGATGCAGTGAGCTCTGGAGCAGAGCTACAGCTGATGCTGCATGTGAAAGCAGTGCTAGGAAGAGCCTGATATTCAGTAGTCTTTCATGTAGACTGCCACCTACAGATGAATCAATGTGTTGCCGAGCATGGGTAGTCAATATAAAAATGTTACAATGATCACAAAGTCTACCACAATTGAGTACTGGACTGTTAACAGCAATTAATACTATAAATTTTAGTAGAAAGAAACTTCCAGAAACATTAATGCTTTTGTGGTACCAAAAATGAATGGAGGCACTCTTCAATGCAAATAACATTTAAGGTTGTATCATTAAAGCCACAGTATTTTCAGCTAAATTCTCTCTACAACTTACGAGACAAACTTCCCGACTTCCACCTGTAAAATTGAGTTACGTAGCTGTACTTCTAAAAGCAGATCCTCAGCCTTCATTTCATCTCCAGCTTTAGCAGGGTGTGGAGAATATATTCGCAGAAATCCCATATAGCTACCGACAATTACTTTATCTAAAAAAAAAAATAATAATAATAATAAAGTTGAAATGAATGATTTCCATCCACAAAGAAGTCACAAAATGTAACAGTGCAGTACTCTGTTTACTACTATGCATCATATATAAAACCAAGATTCATTGAAAATTCAGAAGTAGAGATCTTTGAAGAAAACAGCACATGTTTAAGAAACATTGATGCATGTTATTAAGTATCTGTTACTTCTGACAAAAACAACATATGCTTCTATGTTTTGCAGTTACACCACAGCCATCTCAAAAAAAAAAAAAAAAAAAAAAAAAAGCTAAGATTGTAGTCCTAATATCCAGAGAAGATGTAACACCAATCCGACTCGGGATCTGTTCATGTCAAGACTGTGTTCCTTGTGCAGCTCAAACTATGCATATGTGCACTTATTTATTTCACCATTTCCATAGGAAGCTAAACATCATGTTATTTTCAAGATACTTGCAGAGTAATGGAGATTAGAAGAATGCAACAAAAAGACACTATACAATATATTATCAAATACACTGAACACGTATAAAGAATTTGTGCAGTAGGAAAAGTGTAGCTGTGCAAGACTGAGAAAAGTACATTTGTGTGAGGGCACTCATCATAAAAGAAGTGAAGGAATGATTCTAGGTTATATCATTATTTAGCTTATATCATTATTTTAGTCAAATAAGTGTTACTTGGCTTGCATATTTGCTAAGCAAAATACCTGAGTGACAAGACTGGGTTAGCCCATGTCAGCCAAGAGACCACAATCAAACCTTGTGTGCACAGCTAACCAGATTTTAAAGAGATGTTCAGAAAAATTTAGCACAATTTCAGCTATGGAAGAAACAATATGACACCCAGCCCATGGCCCACACATCCATGTCAATTTCCTGAAAACAAATTCAATCAATACATTACTGATCAATAACCAAATTACTATAACTGCAAGTGATTCCTTCACATATCCCTGGGGGGGATATGCCTGCTGGGTAGTGAACCTCTCAACTGTCCCTACTTTTAGGGACATCCCTAATTTTGTCTCAAATCATTGCTAACAATTTACATTTTTACTGAGAAATTCTAAACTTCTAAGACAGTAGCACCATTTAAACAATAACCCTAATTGTGTTATAATTCTTGCTTTAACCCTATATTACACTATTTTTCCTGTTATTTATGGTAATTTTAACAAACAGATGCATGGATCTTATGTTGGCTCTACTTGCATGTACAAAAGTTTTCAAAAACATTTGAGACAGATATAGTTTTATATGTCAAGTATAGGTGTCCTTTGCAAACACTGTATGCTACAAGGAAAACTAACAATTCATTTAACTTAACAAAGTAGCTTTAGTAGGAATATCCCAAGTTACTAATGCTGTTTCTGTTCATTGGTTCGTAGGTAAGTACTAGCCTAAATGCCCTTGCAGGCCATTTTAAGCCTAGTCAGTTTCCCTCAAGTTGGAAAGATCCAAGCGTGCACCACATTAACTAGACAAGAGCTTCTCTTTACCAAACTATCTTGCTATACCATATTGTGATTATTAGGGTAGGTTCACCAGGGTCTGTAAGTATAAATTCACTTGCTACCTGCTCATTAAGACTGCAAACAGAAATTAGGCTGATAGCTGTGTACATGTTAAGTCTGATGCAAGCAATGTAGTACTTCCATTATCTTTAGGGGACCATTATATTCTGACATTGGACTTTCTGGAGCATAACCAGATATAATTGATGTATTTGCATGAATAATAAGGATATCATCAGAATAAACAGTATGTTATGTAGCAAACTGCCAAGAAAAGTGCTGTGTTCTCTATAGCTAGTGTTCTTATTTACTTATTATTTTTATTGCTGCAGATATAAATTTCATCCATAATCTTGTGAGAGGGGACAGCCTTAGTCAACAGGGGTGTAATACTTCCAGTATTATATTTTCTGAATGTGTCAGATTTTAACTGCCAGAACAGCTGTGATTAACTAGAGACTAGACATTATTAGTTATCAAAAATCTGTTACATTCACACATTTTCTTTTAGTTTTCTGATACAGTTTAAGACACCTTGTAGCATCTTTCCATTTTAAATGTTATTCTAGTTAATACTCCAGTTTAAGTAATCTGGATAGATTAGTTTTTTTTCAGCAAAATTTGTTTCCTGAGTAAAGACTGTGTTTTTAAAGCGGTGTAATGTTTCTTTTTCTACTCCTGTTATTCTACCATGGTGGTTTATTCTTCAGAGTACCAGAACCCTTTCTTTTACTACTTCCTTAATGTATTTCGTAAAAGATGTCCTGCCTTGAAAGTAAAAAAAAAAAACTGATTCTGTTGGGAAAGACTAAAAAGAATTTGCTGCCTTGTAACCTTTGTGCAAAATGCCTTTCAACCGTAAGTCTGTTAATGTGTTTTTTTTTTTCAATTTTCCAGAAAGCTAAAAATTATGACATCTACCCATTGGGTGCTTGGAATGGAGGTTAGAATTTTGCCAAAAAAGAAGGTGTGTTTGTGAGGCGATTGGGCCCTGTTGTTACTCAACACGCTGACCTAAACACTAAGAAGTGATGTACCTGAATGTAGTTTGATAGGCATCCTTCAAATATAGCCCTTTGGATAAGTACCACCCCCCAACTGCAAGTATAGCCTTGTCCTTTCTTCTTCTTTCGGCTTTTCCCAGTTAGGGGTCGCCACAGTGGAACTCCAGTCCGCTAATGATTGGCAGTAGAGTTTTACGTGCTGGCTTGCCGAGCCTATTGCACAACCTTCCACGAAGGAACGCCCGTTCATGCATGTCGCCACACAGAAGACGCTCTAACTGAGGATCGAACGGGCAACGTCTAACTGTGAGGTGACAACGCTACCGCAGCACCACCACCGCAGTAAGTATAGCCTTGTCCTTTAATGCATGCTATTTCTCTTCTTGACTGCCCACTGGTCAAGTGTATTTTTGGGGGAGGGGGGGGTTCCTGTAAAAGACAACTACTGTCAGCAAACTCTGAATAATACAAACAAGCGCATTCTTGTTTTAGTCTACTCTTGTTTTCTAAGTCACATATCAGAAACCCTGTGTCAGGACAAAAAGAACACCTGAAGAAATTAGAAGACTCCTAATGTTATCAACAATATTCTCTGGGTATGACTAACTTTTCTTGTAAAGTACAATTCCAAATCATTTGGGAAAATATGCAGACTAATAAATAGTTTATTATAACTGTAGAGGTGAATGAGATCCCGCATTCAGCGAGTTCTCTACCAAATACATCCTTTGTTCCATCACATCAAAGAGGTAAATAGTTGTAGACATAATGCTGACAGTTATCGCAACCACGGAGTATAAAGAGTGTAGATTCTTGGGGTAAACAGCATACACTAGATCCATTACCAGTATAATTATAAACTTTACAATTTATTTTCTTTATCTTTGTCTGCAGCTAAAATTATCAACCTTGTCAAGCTCAGGAAAATGGTATTTGAGCAACCATTCATACCCAACAGACATACAGTAATACCTTTACAGTCCTTTAAACCCTTACGATGACAGAGTTGCAAATATATGTCAAAGTCTCTAGATTCTTATGCAGTACGGGAATTGGCGGAGTATGAAGAGAATCAGAAGAAATCAAATAATATGAAACTTCCATCCTGTCTTACCTTAGGAACCCCTACAGTATTCCACTCAAAGTATTCTTAAATTACTCTCAAAAGGTGCTAAAGTACAAATCATCTGGAAGATCAAAGCTTCTGCATTCATCTTGCTCCCCAAGCTGTTCAGAATTGTGGTCATGCCTCTTATTAAATATTTCTGGGATGCGAGTAGAAAAGAAAAAAAATTATTTTATGCTTCTCTTGGTTATTAGACACTGTAAACGCTGGGTTTTATAGCCAAATATATTTCAATAAACTCATTACAGATGCATTTATAGACAGTATTAAGGTTATTCTGCTGCAAACACTGACTTTGTATTCATCTGGAGTGAAGAAATTTGAACAGTTACAAAATCACAGCACAATGTACAATTCAGAAATCACTTCTGCCAATTACACTTCAACGCAGACTGATTTAAAATTCTTACATTTGGTGACAAGGGCATGTTGTACAGCAGTTTCTATCATTAACACACAAAGACACCTGCAGATGGAAAAATCCCTTCACCTTAAGTTATAGGTTCATAGGTAGGTACTAGGCTATCTCCTCGAAGCCATTTATAAGCCTAGCCGGAATGTGTTGGCTTTCACCCCCCCCCCCCTTAGATTAGTTATAATGCTCAAATTACAGACACACCTTGCAATAATTCTGACACTGTAAAACTTATAGGGTTCTCAGATTCAAAGCAACACGTAATAAGAAATAAAAACCTACCAAAGCAAAAGCTAGAGAAGAGTTCAACAGTAGAAACAACATTTCATTCAGACTGCCTTACAGATTAAATAGAGAAATTACCAATAATATTTAAAAAAACAACCAAATAGATTTCTAAACAAATAAAACAGCAGGAAAACATGAAGCATGAGAAATGATAGCTACATACTGTAAATCTATCAGATTAATAGTACTGAAACAAGTCACCAGAGTCGTAGAAAGCTTAGAAACATATTTATCAGTTAGTTGTTCTCGGTCAGTGTTCTGTTTACTGGTTTTTAATACGCTGGCACTTGCAACAAACCTTACTTCTTTAATGGATGTGGTACTTGTCTCAGTGAACTTCAGTAACCCAGGAATATGGTCGTTTGCTGACTCTGTTGTTTCCAACATGTCTGCACAGAAGGCTTTTGAACTTCAATACTTCAATTAACACCTAGCTCTAAAATTTCTTGAGAAACTAATTTCTATGCATGTGTGATCTTTGCTGGATCTGCAGATTGCTAGGACTGAGATTTACAGCTTAATGCCATTTTTGATAAATGAAATTTATATACATGACCTAACGGTAGACCTTAATGATTCATGTCTATACACTTCCAAGTGTCTGCTGCAGGCAGCTCTTTTACAGCACAAGTTTATCTCAAGTACAACCCCTATGCCCATAAGCCATCTTGTTTCACTCCCACTCTTCAGATCAAGTTTGTTTATAAAGCTGCCTACCTATATCTAATAGCTAACCCAAGTACCAACAGCCCCAAAGGCCATGGGAATGGTTGGCTAGGTCATTCGGAAAGGATGAGTTAAGAATAAGGAGGAGGAAGATGATGACTAGGATGCTGACCTGGCTGGACATAGATCATGAAGATATAATAGTATGGGAGCTGCATAACTTCCACATTTTGAAAGATCCAGTTCATCCACTTAAATGGCAGGACAGAGTGCTCATCTACTAGTCCTGGGTGGATTATGACAGAATACTATGGAGGATGGTGGCGCCAAAGAAAGGCCTCCATCTAGAGATCACATCCAGCTTATAGACCTTTTATAAGATGCATTACAAAGGAGTCTCATGGACAGAAATAATTCACTGGCCATTTGTGATTCTAGCTTTCAAGTTAAATCACCATGAGGCAAATTCTTCAATTTGTTTAACATTTTCTCCACTAGGTCACACTGAAAACATGTCATGTATGTCAGGTAAGTCAGCTCCCTAATGGTGAATGTACTTCATGTAAAGATGTATTTGAAAAAATGGTCCACAGCCCATAAATTCTCATCCATCCAGGGATGGGCTGATGGGCTCTCGTCAAAGGTTGTGTGCATACTGAGTAGAATCTTATAGCTACAATTAGTACACTTCCTAAAGCCTGAAGCCTTGTCCCCTTTCTCCATAATGTATAATGTGCCACAGCAACAATCAAAGAAAACAAATCTACTTCAACAGTAAGTCAGAAAAGTGGCCTAACCTAACATGCTAATAGTAAAGTGGAAAAATCCTAGCTCACTATCTGACTTGGGTAGGAGTGGGAAAATAAAAAAAATAAATAAATAACTCCTGGATCTGGATAAACAGGGGAATGTGGTGTGTTAATGGGAGTGAGAGGAGCAGTGTGAGCACTGTAGTACAGTAAGACGTTGTTCTGTTCGATTCTCAGCTAGAGCATCTTCTGTGTGGAGACATGCGTGAATGGGCGTACCTTCGTTGAAGGTTGTGCGTCAGAGCTGGCAACTCGGCACGTAAAAATCTACTGCCAATCATTAGCGGACCGGAGTTTTGCTGTGGCAACCCCTAACCGGGAAAAGCCAAAAGACACAACAACAAGGTGAACATCTGGACAGAATACTAGCCAATAGCTACTTTCTCTTTAATGGTAAGATATGCAGGTCAACCCAAAGAATTGCTATTGGTGAAGACATGGTACAGAGCCTAACAAACACCACACTTACAATATGGGAAAAACACATACATATAATCTTGAACTCCCCTTTCTACAGGAAGATAGGCTGCTACTGACATCCTCCTCACATGAAACAATCCCCTGGACAGTCTTGAAGATTTGTTCAAATACACTGAATAATCCATCAGCTTCATTTGCTTCAAACATACCATAGTCTGGACAAAGTACAAATTCTGGACTTCATCACCTTCCAGAAATCTAACTCTTGTGAACTCTCTAATGGCCGATATAGAAAATCAACCTGGATAAACCTGCTGCCCATGACAGTAGTATTCACCCACACAAAACCAAACAACACAAACACGATCAAATCACAAGATATGTGAATGGCCATAGTTTCAGCTAAAATAGACCTCTGCCTCAATAACAAGGAGGACTTTACAAAGACTGGTTCAAAGTAGCCAGCACATCATACTACTAAAACAGAGCAATGCCAGCACTACTATCATACCACCCAGTGACTGCCACGGGATCAACACCCATAATGATGACAATATCATGGTTTGTTTTAATCTAGCACACTCAAAGAACTTTGATAAACTAAACAATGATATTAAAGAAACTGAAACATACTCAGAGGCAACAAATCTATTTCTACAATCCTTGACTCAGAACCTTGGTTCACATGCAGATGTGTCAGGAATATAAAGCAATGGCTAGAAGCTCCATCAGAGGAGGTACACAATGTAGCACCAGGCAAATTTCCATCCAACCCCCATTCAGGTTTTGCTGTTTCATGAGACAGGTGGGCTACTTTCAGTGCAGACACCGAAAGAAAATATTACAACAAATCCAGAAATTACAGTAACACTAAATCCATTGTCTGCTTCACTAAATGTGATGAGTGCCAAACATTCTGCATGGAGAAAACCATCAATGCCCTTAAGAATTACATTACAAGATGCACCTCTGACATATGAATCAAGGATATGTCCAGGTAATTCTCAAGACATGTCATCAACAGCAGCAGACATACAGAATTTACCTTCCATGTAATTTACCACATGCAAAATGACTCCCTGGAAGGTAATAGTAAAGCTAAACTTGAAAAAAACAAGCTCAAATTTCCACCTTAGAGCCTATAACCTCCCCAGAACTTAATGCCGCCAGCTCCAAACGAAGCATACATATGCTCAGAAAATTGGACAACAAAGGACTTCTAGCAACCTAGAAAGGACTTAATGTAGTTTAAATTTTTTTGTTTCTTTGGACATATTTTACATAGTTTAGTTTGATGTCTATTTGCAATTTCCCCTCTTCCTGTCACAATAGATCTGACAAAAAGCATCTGCTGAATGTGATACATTGTACTACCATTGATTTGCTAGGTTTAGTATTATTCAGGTCGAAGTCTCACATAGTTATTCATTCTTTTAAAAATTATTATTTGAAATTACTTTTGCTGTATCTTCGTAATTTCACATATGGTCAGCATTTCCTAATCAGCTACAAAAACGTGAGCTCATGGTTCTTTTATTACTCACAGTTCTTTTATTTATTTATTTATTTGCAGTTGGTTTACCAGGATAGTCCATTGGGCCAAAAGAACCCGTTTTCAATGGAGTCCTTGGGAGAAAAGCTCCAATACAGACAAAGACAGGTACATGCAAAAATTACAATAATACTTATACAGAGTAAAAGATAAAACATTTAACACATTTAGGCTCAAAAATTCAAGAAGCATTCAAAACAATATAATCTGATGTGGATTAAATGTCAGGAGAATAAGTTAAAAGAGTAAAGTTTTATGCATTCAAAGAAGTTGTTCAGAAGAAAACATAGACTTGCATTGCAGGGTAGGTATGCTGAGGGAACATAAGCTTAGATAGGAAGAGTTATGTATCATATATGTGAAGGAGAATGCGATAACATAGAATTATGAGGGGAGGGAGCAAGAACAATCCCATTGGGATCTTAGATATGTATGAAGAGATTTTTTGAACATGTACTGGTTAGAGGTGGTACGAATGGATGGTGGAAGTGAGTTCCAGAGACGAGCAAGATTAAAAGATAATAGGTGTTTACCTGGGGGATGAGATGGTTTATGTACTTGTAGTAGGTTTTGATTGTTAGACCTTAAGACTCTGTTAGGTAGGTGCATTTTGAAGGCGGAAGACAGGGAGGGACAGAGAGAGGGGCAAAGGATGAACTTGTGAGCGAAAGTCAGCTGTATATATATGAGTTGATTAGGTAATTCGAGCCAGTTTAGTTTATGGAGAGAGGAACAGTGATGAGTAGTGGACCTATGGCTGTTGGCGAATTTGGCAATTTTGTTATAACAGGAGGAAAGCTGTTTTTTTAGAGAAGTCTGAAGATTGGTCAATAATGGAGCCCCACAGAGAAGGGAGGGGATGAGAAAAGAGGAAGCGAGTGTGATTTTGGAAGAGCTTGTAAGGTACTGGTTCTGACGGTATAACATACCTAGTTTTTGATGGGTTTTTTTAATATTTAGTTGAAGATGGGAGTTGTAAGTAAGCCGATTGTCAATCAATACACCAAGTAGCTTAGTTTCGGACACTAGTTCAAGGGGTGAGTTATTTTGGCTGGTAATTGAGAAAGAGTTCATGTTGAAGGAAGTGGATTTTGAGGGGGTGAATACCATAAGTTTTGTTTTGGAGGCATTGAGTGCTAAGTGATTTGATTTCATCCAATGTTCAGTAATTGAAAAAGCTTCCTGAGTAAGTTTTTGGAGCAGAGAGGGGGAGGTGGCAGAGCAGATGATGGTTGAATCATCTGCATATTGGATGATGTTTGCAAATGGGATAGATTTGTGATAATCATTGATAAATATATTAATATTAATATTAATATATTAATCATTGATAATATATTAATATATTGCACATATTAATTTTACCTTAAGTAGAAAGAGCTATGTTACTCTTTCCAAAATATATTACACATATGTACCAAATGCCAGGATTCTTTCCAGCTAACCACAATTCAACAATCACACACCCACAAATCAGGTTGAACTTTTTTCTACCAGTCCTAACTAAACCACATACACTTGCATCCTACTTCAATAGGTCCAGATGACTCTCTCATCCAAAGGCCTAAGCTATTACCACATGCCCTTGGTTGACCAACTAAGCTCCCTGTGCTAAATAGGGCTTACGATTTTGACAATCGTGTTCCTCTGTCACAAACACCAGACTATTCAGATGCTAATTTCAGAACTGATTTAATGAATTGGAACCTGTACAAATTCTGTATCACTTGCAAAAGTTTAGATCTAAAGAAGCCTTCACAAGGATGAAAGCTCTCATCTAAAAATACATTTTTGTTTTTATTTTTGGACTAGAAGGCTGTCTCCACGGGGATTTTTTGAAAACAAGAAGCAACGGGGGGGGGGGGGGGGGGTATAAAGGTATATACTCCGTAGTGCCTAGAGTTTTCTTTTTATTATAATATTATGTTTGTCCCCATTATGAAAACTTAATTTCTAGTACAGAATTGGAGAAATGGTATGGCTCAGAAATTAGCTTTTGCAGTAATTTTCACTTTTAAAAATGCACCATTTTTTCATGTAGTTATTTACCAAAAAAAAAAAAAAAAACTTTTCACTCATGTTGACCTGACTGTCCTTTCTCTATGTACTTGTGAGAAAATAAGTCCTAACACTTGTATAAGCTGTTACCTAGCAGAACTTAAATTCCCTTCTTACAGTCAGTGAGTCCTCTAAAGATGAGCTCATTTGATCCAATATGAATAAAAACATTTCCATTCTTCCTTACATTTACGTATCCTATGTCCCTGCTCACATCTTGTATTTTTGCTCCTGGCAGGTGTAATACTGTTCAATGTTCATTATCTTCTCCATAAAATGTGAGTATTGGTTCCTTTAACAACTGAAACTCCAAGTACTAATACATCATTCTGACCTGAGCTGAAAAGTTTCTCACCTCTTTTTCAGGAATAACTGCTCTTTCAATTGTTACAGAAGAATACTCTTCTTTGCCATTAGTCTTATTAATCTGTTTTCACGACCTTTATTTGCAAACATACACTTCACTTCTAGCTGTTTCTGCACTACCACAGCCTGACCCATGCTGTCAACCTCTGGCCTTCTTTTTTTCTTATAGTAATGATCTTTAGTCCTTCCAGGTTTAATTTTGATTTCTTAATTTTCACATGCTATTTGCCTCCATACCTCTCAACTATACAGACTTCACAGAATGTCCAGATTTTTGGTTCATATTTAAGTATGTTCCTCATAAAAATCTGTGTTTTTCTGACAAATTACTGGGAAGATCTGAGGACTGAAGTCACTAAATAATGACAAACATTTAAGTTTCAGACTTCAAATCCTTCAGAAAATGCATGTTAAAACAAATCATGTTACTCTAGCAACTTTCTAAGCTTATAAGAGTTATATTTAAAATATGCCCCTATTTTTGGGCCTTTGTCCCCCCACTTTGCCAGCCTTTGTCCAGATTTTTTGCACTGAGAGGTTAAGAGGTATGCTTGCCTCTTTCTTCTATCTTCTCTGTGGGAACAATGATGTAATTTTCTGTACAGTGAATGTTTTGTGCTTGAACAATTACCATTCCATGATAGTATGTATCAAAGTGTATTCGTTTGTCAAGTATATCTTCTCTTTGCATTATGCACATTAGTCAATTCATTTATCTTCCTAGTTGATGTGAACATCTCTCCTTTTTTAATTTCCTCTACATGCTCTAAATTCTCAGGCTGCTGTATGCTTGTATCCTGAATTTCACAGCTATCTGTAGTATCAAGTTTAAGCGGGGTTGATTGATCTTCACAAATACTGGACACGTTTCCTAAATGTGTTCTGTTTGCCTGATATTATTTAGTTTATCAGCCCAGTCATTAATATATGTAACAACAGGTTTACAAACTGTCAGCTGCACAGCTACAATCATCCTCAGCATGTCTAGATCTACTATCAACAGTAAACAATTCATGCTGCCTTTGACATGAGAAACACAAGTCTCCAATGTTATCAAGTGTTAGCTTTATGTATACACAGCATTTAGTACACAAGGCAAATCATGAATAACAAGACTCAATTCTCAGTGACAAAGTAAATAATTAAAAAATAATCATGAAATTCACAGAAATCAAAATAATTACTAAATTAAGTCAAATTATATGAATAAATCACATAAATATACAACCCAATACTACATGAAGTACAGTGAATTAATCATGTACAAAGAGAAGTACTTTATAAAGAAGTAACTCTGTTCTACCATGCCAGCTGAGCACATCACAAAGATACCAGATGTGTTTTTGTATCATGCAGAAACACGTGCAATAGTCTGTGACTGACTGCAGTTGTGGCTCCAGTTGTAACTAGATAGTCCCCTTTGGGGACTACAGTGTGCCTGTCTACAAAATATCCTTTTCTTCCAACAAACAGTAAAAATCAGAGGTAAAAAAATAAAATATAGATCAAAATTGATGTGCTCTTCATTGATCAGGTTAGTCCAACTAAGCCAGTGTTCTCTTTTCAGGGGGAAATTTGTCCAAGATACTGGTACACTTCCCTTAATCTTTTATTCAGTAAGCGCCTTGGATGTTTTACATCCAGATGAGTTACCATTAGTTCAAGCAAATAGGACCTCACTTTAACATCTCAATGGAAGGACGTCACACACAGGAGTGTACCCCCTCTATGTTTCACTGCAGTAACAGTACTGGAAAATTAATCTCTAAGTACCAGGTGTGGGAATAGAGCCAATGGCCTTCTGATCTTCCAGCACGAAGGTCAGGTGCACTACCTGTTAAGCCACTGACACTGATTAAAGTGTCTTCTACCAAACAATTACACAGGGAAGTACAAAACACTGGGTGGTTTGAGGTGAAGTCTGGTGTTAATATACAAGCACCACTTCCCTGTCTATACAGTACATTAAGCACTACTGCAGTCGATCTTAATTCTACTCTGCAACAACAACAAAACTTTAATTCATTTTCATCCACATATACCTCATCAACAATGCCATACATCACACCACTAGCACATTTCTGGCACTTATAAATTCATAACCTCTATAAATACTCAATTCTATTATGCATGAATGGGCGTACCTTCGTCGAAGGTTGTGCATCAGGGCTGGTAACTCGGCACGTAAAAATCAACTACCAATCATTAGCGGACCGGAGTCCCGCTGTGGCGACCCCTAACCGGGAAAAGCCGAAAGACACAAACAAATTAATAACATCACTCATTAAATTGAAATCACAAAATATTTGCCATTCACTCTTCACTTCCATAATTACCTCATTTAGCCCATCCTATTTCCAAATATATTATTAAGCTTTTGCTTTCATCCTTTTGGGCACAAGTAACAGACATTAACATCATATATAACATTTGCAAACAGCATATTTAACATTATTATTGTACCTTATACCCTGAAAAAGTAGAAATACATTTTAAGCGCATAATTCTACATAATAAGGCTAAGAGCCATCCCCATAATCAATGTTATTTTGACAGCATTGGTACATTACATGAAAGGCGTATACTGTCCTTCATGAACATAAAACTGTTTCTGATTACTACAAGTCTCAGACTCTGCTCCTAACAAAAAGTATAGCATTGCCTATGTCTTAAATGATAATTTAATAAAAGTGTTTAAAAAACAACAAACATAGCATTGCCCATCTCTTAAATGATAATTTAATACAGGTGTTAAAAAAATCATCAAACATAACATTAGGGGTACAAACATAATCAAAAAGTTCCCCATCGTGTGTTAGGAGCACTGTTTAAAATCACACTGGTTAATCTCACCAGGTGTCCTCACATTCTTCACTGTGTTACTAGTATTTATAGAAGGAAAATGTTCATACACTTCAACCTTATTAGTATAAATGTTCAGTAGGAGCACTGTAGGTGCAAAACACAGTATACGTTTTCTTATAAGTAACAAATCATATGTTATTAAATAACAATCATTAATTTCTTTGAACTTCTACAAACGTAATAGCTTAACAAATTCAAATAGCTTGTCCAGTTTGTGTCTGACTATCTATCTATTCAAGGTGACTCTGGATGTGCACACATAAGCAAAGATATCCTTAAAGAATTGCAGAATTTGACTTTTCTTTGTCTCTGTTCCACATGCATCTGCTCAGATTCAAGGGTAATTTATTAATTTGCTGAACAACCTTATCAGGATTATCAAATATCATTTTACTGTTCCAGAAGGTTTTCAACACACCCAGAAAGGATGGCTTAAATTTCATTTTAGGTTCTTTTTTAAATTTACATATTGCCTCCATAAAACACATTCCATATTGCAACTTTGCTTCAGAAAATCATGCTCAAAAATGCTAGCCTACTTGCAATGGCAAACCCACGTCCTAGTTGCTACAGTTGTCACAAAACTTGCACCTTTTCATAACAGTTCAAAAACCATACCAAAATTAGATTTAGCATTCTATACTTAACACATTCCCTCCAATGCAACTGTGGAAATTTGCACTGGACTTATGGTTGAATTCTCAGCTTTTTGGAAAACTCAGTTTATGTCTTCCCAATTAAAATGTAAATCTCTGCCTCAGTATAAGACAGAAATGGATATGTGAAATATCCCACTTCACGATGATATGAAAGGCAGGGACTACCAAGATAATAAGATACAGGGTAAGAATTTATGGATGTTGTGTGCAATTAATATGCTACACAGGCTGTTGTTGTTGTTGTTGTGTCTTTCAGCTTTCCCCGGTTAGGGGTCGCCACAATGGAACTCCAGTCCGCTAATGAATGGCAGTAGATTTTTATGTGCTGAGTTGCCGGCCCTGACTCACAACCTTCAACGAAGGTACGCCCATTCATGCATGTCTCCACACAAAAGACACTCTAGCTGAGAATCGAACAGGACAACGTCTTACTGTGAGGCAATAACGCTACTGCAGCACCACCACCACAGTCCAGTATGCTACACAGGCTGTGGTTTACCTAAATGAGAGAAAGAAAACATGTGCTGCTACGTCAAGTCTAATATTCTGAAGAACAGCAGAATTGCACAAAGTTTTGTTATACTGTTATAGAACAATTTGAACATTAAAGCCTTACTGAATGTTGCTACTGTTCTGACAAGAATATTGTCTTATGTGCAATTAGCTACTCTCTTGTCACATATAAAATATAGATGCTAAAACATAAACACCAGTTTCTTAAAAGTTACTGTTAATATTCTGATGTAGTCAGCAGTTAGGATTAAGAGTGAATTCATCATAAACTATGCCTAACCAGAAAAAAATGTTGTTGTTCTTCAGTATACCTTATTTATTGTCCACTGTTAGTTACTCAAAAGGAAAGTACAGTTGTCTAAGTAAATTTAACAGTAGTGGTTCAAATAATCACTGCTGCAGTAGCCTAAGTTACATGGGACATACAGCCAACCCAATACCAAAGCTTCAGGGCACTTCCACAATCCAAAACCACTGGCCAACTTGAGCTGTACTGTCAAAAAGAGTGGTTTGGGTACCAAACCCTTCAAAGCTTTCGTGTCAATAGAGAGATAGGGAGGCTGAGCCCTGAAAGGACATAGCTAGGAGTAAAAGGACATAAATATCCACACCCTGGCAAAATAACACATTATAAAAATAAGGGGGTGGGTGGAGGGAAGGAGAGACTACTGCAGCAGTGATCATTCAAACACCCTGGCAAAATAACACATTACAAAAATAAGGGGGGGGGTGGAGGGAAGGAGAGACTACTGCAGCAGTGATCATTCAAACATCTACTGCTCTGGTAATTTTACTTGCACATCTGTACTATGTTCATCATATTGATCACTGCTGTAGTAGCCTAAGCTATATGGGTAGATTACCTTAGCTTCCTACATTTGGGAGGTGGAAAGGGAAGGGTCCTATCAAAGCCTGCTCTACACCTAAAGAAGGAATCACGCTTGTAGTGCTTTATAAAAGGATGTACGGAGCAACACTTTCTAGAATACTTCCAGAATCCCACCCTCTCAAAAAAGCCATAGATGAAGCCAAGACCCTGGTAGAGTGAGCCTTGACCCTACCTGGAATAATTTTGTTGTGGTAAAGCATACAGGAACATTCCTGTCCAAGAAAAATAAATGGAATCTGTCTTCCAGGCCTTCTTGCATGGAGTCCTGGAGTATAATTTTGCCAGCTGATCGTTCAGATATGAAGCACAAAAATCTACTTGAGGAACTCCCCATAAATGGCTCAATTCTTGGAAGACTCCCGATACAGCTTCGATTCATGAGGGTCTACCTTTGTCCTGCTCAGCCACACAATTTTGCTCTGACAGAATGTAAGATGCCTGGAGAATGAGACTGTGCTGTAAAGATATATCACAATCTAACGTGGTTGGTCTGCACAGGGGTAAGCCTTAGTTCCCTCCATGCATGTACCACATCACCGTGGTACTGTCTGTAACCATGTCTAGAGGTCCTGGCAACCAGAGATGATTCAGAGAACTGAGCACCTTGATAACAGCAAGCATCTCCTTGATGTTTATATGCTTGCTTCTGTCTTTGTTGTCCCAAATACCTTGCACTGCCATCTTTTTGATACTGCTCCCCAAGCAAAGTCGGAAGTGCCTGTGGTGACTGACTGCCTTATAACAGGGAGGGAGAAGGGGAAACCTAGACTTAGGGATAATTGATATCTTCACCAAATTATTTCTCTTGTGACAAATTCCCAGAATTAGAACATGAAAACATAATGGGCACTGGTGCTGGGATCAGACAGACTTCAGAAAGCACTGTAACTTTTTCATCTGGATTCTTGCCAGGAGTATCGAGATAACGGACTGTTACTCCCTAGAACAACATGTATTGTATAACAGGGGAAAACAGTGCAGTTTGGTCTGGTGGATGAGAAATAACTCACAGTCCCCAGTGGCTGTAGATGCTACAATACAGTGATCCAGGGAAAAAGATGCCTGGTCTGAGAAACCAGTTTTGCCCAAAGCAGAGTCACCAATCTGCAGCAGAGGCTAATTGTTAGCCTGCTGTTTTGCTTTATTTTTTTCTTTTTGTGGCTTGAAGAAGAACCAGTCATGGGACTGGTCGTTTGTTCCTGGTCAAGTCAAAAATTATATCTCTTTTCCGGGGAAACCAAGCAGCACACACAAGTAAAAGTTCAAAGTCCCAAAAAGTAATTTTCCCAGTAAAAACAAAATACAAAACATTTTAATATACTTTGCTAGCCCCCAAAAGTAATATAAATACAATTTTACCACAGAAAAAGTAGTTGTAGAATGTTTTTGACAACATTCAAACTCACGACTGTGCTTTCTTTGAAACGTATATTTAAGTCTCATGACAATTTGTTCAAACACAAACTCCTAAATCAAAAATAATTTCCTAACCAGGAAAGTAAAGATAGAGAACACATTTAAATGTGCAAGGATTTTCCCCAAAGGGGACTTACCTGCTCAGCAATGGAACAGCACAAACAAACCGTCGATTCTTGAAAACCCACACAGGAATGCTACCTTCCCTGGCAGGAAAGTTCTGAAGGGCTTGACTCCCACTCAGCTCAAACTGCCTAACAGTTCATGCATGTGGAAAGTGCCCCGAAGTTTTGGAAGCTGGCTGGCTGTTATATCCTTGGAAGGATATAATCCATGTAAGCTAAAGCTACTGCAGCAGTGATCACTATGATGGTTCAAACCACTGAGTGTCAGACTGAGCAACTGAATTAACAATCTCCATTGTTCTTTTTTCCAAAGGTGTATGGAAAAGTCCTTGCAGAACCATAACTGTCATATCTGACACAGAATGATCAGACTGTGAAAAGTGTGCTGCAACTGGCTTGTCAGTCATTTTGCATGTAACTGTGTGTCTATGGGCATTCATCTTAGTTCTAAGTGGCTTTCCTGTCTCTGGACATTTCCTGCATTTGATAGATGAACCACATTTTTTGTGCATATCAATGAACCCTGTACTTTGAAGCTTTTCTTCTATGAACTTGTTATGTTTGAAGCTGTACAAATCATGTGAAATCTGAAGCATCAATGGTTGCAGGGTTTTGTGCCATTTTGGACTATGCTCTGTTCTGATATAAGTGTGCTTTTGACAAGAAGGTTCTTTAGATTTGGCGGTTGTTTAAATGACAGTACTGGGAGTATCTCAACGATATCTCTCTATTTTTTTTTTTTTTTCCAAAATCTCTATTTCAATTTTCTTTTTTTCCAAATAATAACAACAATACAATAACTCAAAAACACAAATAAACAATACAAATACATATCTAAAGAAAACAGACAACAATGTCGTTTCGAGAAAATTATACATATATATATATATATATATATATATATAAATATATATATATATTATATATACAATATATACACTAGAAGTCACTACATCGTCAAGTAGAGTATGAGAATTCTTATGTTCATTTGGACTCATAAGGGATAGCAGAATGGGGATAGTCTATATAGAAAGTAAAGATAGAAATTCAACCATTTATTGTATGGTTAGGGAAAATATCTAGATACACATATACTAAGAGAAGGGGGAAGATGCAAGAAAACTAGTTATACTACATTCATTTCTTATTAAAAGGTTAGCTTTTCATGTCAATTTGTGGGCGAATTTTATAAGAATTATATCTAGTAAGTAACCCCAATATTTTTGGTAATAGCGTTTGTTTTTGAATAAACTAATTTGTGAGATGAGATATATTTGATAGCAGGATTGCTAACATTTTCCCATGTAATTGGTAACATGACATTCCAATTCTTTGTAACAGAGAATTTAATAAGGGCACACAGCGTAATAAAGACATGTTTTAATATTTCTGGAAGTTGATTGATGTTAATTTGCAATATAGCTGTCTCCCATGTAGGGGTTGATTTTTCATATTCCATCTTCTCTAATCTTACTCTCAAGGAACACCATATGTTGTGTATCTTAGTACAGTTCCACATGACATGCAAAATATCAGCTGTTTGATATGGACAACGGGGACATACAGGCAAAAAGTTAGGATTGAATTTATTTAATTTAGATAAGGTATAATATAGATTGTTATTTACCATAATTTGTGTATATAACAGCGTCTTGAAAGGAATGAATTTGATTGTATTTTCAATGGCTAGTTTCTTATTTTCTTCAGTCAGTAATTGATTTTTCGTTTGCCAATAGTTTGAAAATAATAAAGAATTCTGATGTTTTGCGCTCATTACAATTTTATAAGTCCTAGAAATTGTTTTCCCTTTAATCGCAAGATTTTCAAGTATTAATTTAACTAAATTTATGTTCTGTAAGTCAGTGTGTATTTGTGAGAATTTAGCATTTATAAGATGGTGATGCTGGTTAAGGATAATACTATATTTCACAGGAAGTTTGAGTTCAAGTCTCATTTGCTCCGTGTTAGAGTCTTTCCATTGGTATATATCCCATATTGTGTAGTCTTATTAGGGGGTAGTTTGTTAGCTTTATTGGTTTATTATTTATTAGTAGATTAGGATTTAGGTGTAATGGTTGTATAAGGGCAAAAGTGTCAGCTAATTGCAATGATTTAAATAGTTTCTGTGTTGTAAAAATCATGTTTTTAATTAGTGGGTGTAGATTCTTCGTGTATATGCTAGTCTGGTTTAAATTCAAGAATGGTAGGGATTTGATATTATTGCAAAGGGATTTCAACTGTTCATACCAGATTTTGGTCCACTGGGGTGTCCAAGTATTTATATATGAGTCATAGTTTATTATTTGTATTAGTCTGTAGACAGTAATTATACTATAGTAAAGCTTAAAATCAGGCAACCCCAATCCCCCCTTATCTTTGGCGAGTACAAGTTTTCCATATTTAATTCTGGTAGATTTGGGATACCATAAGAATCTTGATATAGCTTTTTCCATGGCAAGGAAGACGTTTTGGGGAATATTTGAAAAAGTAGCATTTAATTGAAAGAGTATTCTTGGTAGAAAATTCATCTTGACAACACTTGCTTTTGACACTAGAGACATATTGATGTTCTTCCATCTATCAATATCGTTTTGAATACTAGTCCATGTACTTAGTAGGTTATTGTTTATAATATCTTTGAAGTCCGAAGTAAATAGTATTCCTAGATATTTAATCTGATAGTTTATTTTGATCTCACTCATGGGAAAGTACAATTCTTTATGACCTATAGGATTGATGGGAAATGTGTGACTTGTTTAAATTTAAGTTATAGTTTGAAACTACCGAGAACTTATCAATAGCTTTAAGTATTTTTCGGAGGTCAGTAGTGGGGAGTTGGAAGTATATATTAAGTCATCAGCAAAGGCAGAGTATATAAGATTTGTACTGTGGATTCTGGGAATATGATGAAAGGTTTTTTGTGAAATAAACAGAAGGAGGGGTTCTAGATAAAGATTAAATAGGTATGGCGAAAGAGGACATCCTTGTCTTGTATCATTGGATAAAAGTATAGGGTTAGTTATAAGTTTGTTTAGCTGTATAGTGGTAGAAGCTTTCCGATACAGAACCTGGATCATTTTAATGAATTCTTGAGGAAAACCATATAAAGGCAGTATATTAAAGAGACAGTGTAAGTTTACTCTATCAAAAGCTTTGGTTGCATCTACTGTAAGGGCATATCTGGGGCATTTATCACTATTAAGTATTCTTACAATGGTATCTAAGAGGAGGGTGTTGTCACTTGTTTGTCTGTTTGTCATAAAGCCCATTTGTTGTTGAGAAATAATAGAGGGGAGTATATTCTTAAGTCTATTTGCTATAACATGGGCTAATATCTTAAGATCAGTGTTTATGAGGGCTACTGGTCTATAATTTGCTGGATCTGTTGGGTCAGAATGCGGTTTAGGAATCAACACTGTCTTAGAGTTATTTAAGTATTTGTCTGCTATATCATATTGTATTATATAGCTGAAAACTTTTAATAAAACTTTGGAGATAGATTCCATGAATAACTTATAAAAATCAGATGTGTATCCATCAGGCCCAGGGGATTTACCTAGTTTTAGTTTGTTTATTGCAGCTTTTATCTCTTTTAATTGTAACGGTGATTTTACGAGTTTCCTTTGATCTTCTGTAATTTGTGGAAAGTGTATATTATGTATAAAATCCTCAATTCTGTCTGTAGATGGTGATAAGGGTACATTGCATAATTTCTTATAAATATCTTCAAAAGCGTCCACTATATCTTGTTCTTTATATTTCACCTGTCCTTCATATTTTATTTCTTTGATCCTAGACGGTCCACTTTTTATGTTAATTAGTCTAAGCTAGGAATTTTGATGGTGTTTGAGCCCATTCTGAGTATTGATATATTGACCTTAATTCTAAGAAGGAGATATTTTCTAAATAGCGTTTGTGCAATTGTTTTTGCCAATCAATTATTTTTTCCTCAAGTTCTTTAGAATATTTTTCCTGAAGTTCTAGTTCAGCAGTGTTTATTTGATACTCTAGTTCATTCTTAAGATTGTTATATTTTTTTTTGAGCCATGCAGATTTTTGAATAATAATACTCCTGATGACCGCCTTGGTAACCGCCCATTGTATGTCATATGGAATTTGAGTGGATATAAAATTATTTTGGAGTTGGGCTAGGACATTCTGAATTTCTTGTGTTGTTTCTTGGTTTTGTATAATTTTAGGATTTAACGTCCAGGTATTGAGATAGGAAATATTTTGTTTATGGGCTTGAAAGTTTATTAAAAGTCTCATTTTGGAATGATCTGAAAGAGTTCTAGGTGATACAGCATAATTTAATTTGTTAGAAAGGAAAGCAAGGGAAATTAGAAAAGCATCTATCCTGGACCAAGTTTTATGAGTGGCTGAAAAGAAAGTGAATCTTGATATTGTTTTATCATATTGAAATTTAACATAAGGGTCAACTAGTTCAAATGTATTTTGTAATTCTTCAAGTGCTGTAGTGGTAGATTGTGACGGTCTGTTTTTATTATGCGATCTATCCTTATCTAGATTTAGTAAAGCATTCCAGTCCCCACCTACAATAAACAGATGATCTGGGTATTTGGCTAATATATTAAATATTTCATAAATGAAGAGCTGTTGATTTGAGCAGGGGCTATATATATATATATATATATATATATATATATATATATATATATATATATATATATATATATATATATATATATATATATATATATATTAAGAAAAAGTAATGGTTTGTTCAAAGTATAATATTCAGTAGTAAATAATACCCATCTTCCCTTTGAGTCAGCTTCATAGGAAGTAATCTCTCCTTGGAAGGATTTATTTACTATAATGGCCACTCCCCTGGACAAAGGACTATAATTTGCAGCAACTATTGTTTTAACCGATTTTCTTTTCCTTTCCCTAACCCAAAGTTGGTCATCTAAGTGAGTTTCTTGCAAGAAAGTTATATCAGCCTTAGTTTGGTATGTGAGGTGCATGATTAAATTTCTTTTCTTTTTATCTACCATCCCTTTAACATTCCAAGAGTCTATGGTTATCATTTTTATTAATATTGTTGAAGTTTCTTATTAGTTGATACTCAAAAATACAGTTATAAACTTTGTCTGTTAGTGTATTTATCTTAAGAATAAATGTTGTGACTTCTATACTGCTAAACTCTTCAACAATGTCTCTTAACTTGTCATCTTCACTGAACATTGGTTGGAGATCCCTTATGATTCTGCAAAGTTTAAGTTTTGGATGATATGTTGTCACTAGTGGAACTTTGTCACAGGGGTTCCTCTCTTTATACTAAAGCAGGTGTTTTTCTGGTACCTGTAAATCTGTGTGTACTGCTCTGTCAAAATCCCTGGCAGAGTGACCTTGAGCAAGCATGGCATCTTTCAGCTGGGTCAACTGTGTGTCTTTTATCACCTCACTAGAGCAACTACAGTGCTATCAAAGACATATTTTCTGTTAACCAAAACATGGGTCTATATTAGTTCATCGAAGTTTTATTTACCTCAAACTGCTGTTCATCGAACTGACATCATTGAACGGCCGCTCATCGAATGTTCAAATCAGCAAACGTTTGTCCCAGGAAGTAATCTAGCTGGTCAGCACACCATCCAAAACACAAACACATTAAATTAAACCTAACAAAGTGGGGAACTATGCCCCCCCCACACCCCGCTACTTATATACCAAAGTCTAAGATTGCACAACATTGGGGAAAAGGACAAATTTTTGTATGTTGGCCAACTAGTTTATTTACCTGGGAAAAACGTTCACTGATTTGAATGTTCGATGAATGGCCATTCAATGATGTTGATTTGATGAACAGCCGTTCGAGGTAAATACATTTTGATGAACTAATATACACCCCCAAAACATCTATCTTACAACGATTGATTGTTTAGACAGACTAGGCCCTTACAAATTATAACTCCCTGTTTTCCTTATCTTGATTTAACTAATCTCCCTCCACATCTCTTCTTTTGAGATTTACTGTCTAATTAAATGTTACAGCAGTCTCTTTTCTACTAAACAAACATTAACTCTAATGTGCACAAGTGGACATTTACGCACTGTATCCAATATTAGTAACATAACTTCTGATAAAGGGCACATGCCAGATCAAAAGCTCAAATAATTGCAAAGCCTGTGCTAGAAACACTACAATTATGGTGGGAAGCAAATAACTCCTTACACATTCCCAAAGAACATGTTAGCCAACACTAAGCTACTCTTTCACTTTGTCCACGCTTTTCCTCCTGTGTCTGGCTGCCATTCACACCCATATCACTGGAGGTGCTGCTGCATATATCTTGCCATTGCACCATCAGAATGGCACATAATGCTTTTTTTTAACACTAAATAATGTGATATATGGATAGGTGACCTGTGGAAGTTTAGAATGTAACACAGCACGGTGCTCACTGTTTCCTGTCCCCAACCATCTTATCAGTTAAATCTTCACATGTCTATACTAAGAGTCAGTTTAACTGATTGTAGAAGAAACACTGGTGGGTTAACATACAGAAAAAAATGGAGCAAAACTTCACTCCAAACATCTCAAGTGTACCTCATTGCAAGGAACATTACCATAGTGTTCCATGCTGAAAACAGCTGTGACATATTCAGTGTTAAGAAGCTGTATATCAAATATTCATGCTAAATAATATTCACTCATATTAATTCATCAAAATAACTTTTAATAAATATAAAGTATAGTATTTAACAATCCTGTGAGCTTCCTTGCTGAAGTTATTACTAAGTCATTAAAAAGTGTTCCACATTTTGCCCATCTGTTCTACATTTTGAGAGGAAGTGTTCCACATTTTTGGCGATAGGATGTTGAGAGCTATGCTGCACACACTGTTATAAGTGACTATGAGAAGAAAGTAAATACCACAGCAGCAAGTTAAGAAAAGAAGCACCTAGGAAAAGGGAGGCTAGCCTATATTGTAAGTACCCTGAACAATAGAAATAAGAAATGCAGTTACCACACTGACAGATCTGTAAAAGGTAGGCCCATTCTCTATACTAGTGCTATAATGTGGTACATATTAAGATTGCTCAGCAAACAAAACTTTCCAAGGCTATTGAACATCCTCCCCTACCCCGTCATGCATCTAAGTGCCTGGTCTCTCCAGATCGTGTACAGTTGTGCTGAAAAACATATAGCAATCCTCAAAATGACAGAAGAAAGGGATCCTTAGAACAGTTACACCAGTGATAAAGGGAAGGAAGGAAGGTATGATGAGAAGAATGGACTTACCTGACCCCCAGGTCAAGGAGAAGATCAAAAACTTGACTAAAAATTTTATAAAAGAATATTAAATCTAGCAGCTCATGAACTTATATAAGCATCTGAAGGCAAGGACAACTTCAAATGCATATTTAGTGGAAACTAAGAAACAATGCTCAACACTGCATCAACTCCATACAAAATGGCACAAGCTACTTGGACCCAGTGAATACTGCCAATATACTAACAAAAAATTCAGTAACTATGAAAAGCTCTTCTATCCTTGAATCTCTCAAACTCCTCAATACTACTAAAGAGCATGTAGTAAAAGTGCTGTCCAAGTCTAAAAATCTTTCGTCCGTGGGACCAGATAAACTACCAGGCTATGTAATGTACAGTACTAAGCATGCCCTGGTGGAGCCATAAAATATTAATCTGAACCTAGCAACAAGTTCTGTCCTGGAACTATGGCACACAGCACTGGTGATGCCACTCCATAACAGTAACCCCACTACAGACCCTTGGAATTATAGGCCTAACCATCAACCTTAAGGGACTCGTTTGTAAGGCCATGGAACATATTTCAACCAACCAAATAAACTTTAACATTAAAAATTTCATCAGGCAAGACCCACAGGAGTTTGGCTTTTTAAAATATAGATCCTGTATAGTGAATCTGATTAACTTCTTCAAAAAGGTGCCCCAAGCTGTTGACACCAGTCACAATGTCGACACAATTTACTTTGATTTTCCCAAGGCATTTGACACCATCCCCCATGCCAGCATAATCAGTACACTAAATACATTATAAACAGACTCCTATGTAGTAAGATGGTTAACCATTGGTTAAAAGACAGAATCCACACAGTGCAGGTGGGAGATGCAGTGTCAGAATATGAAGGTAACCAGTGATGTTCTGCAGAGCATAGTACTGGGAGCACATTTTTTAACATTTATTTTTCCAACATCCATACCAAGAACCAAGACAACGTGGTTGCAAGACTCATTTGCCTTAAATTTTCCTCTGATCCTTAATACAAACCTAGCATTTGTAGTACATACCTTTCACATCCAATAAGAAGGCCTGTCCTCTATATCAACAAAACAGAGTCCCAAGCAAATCTTTCTGGCCAGACACCCCTCTCAGAACACCACTTGGGTATCAGTGTTCCCAAAATAAATTACGGACCTGAACCCGAATATAACATCCCTCCTACAGTATCTTGCAAATGTGCTGAAAGAAGCCCAGGTAACTGCTGCAATATCATCCAAAGCTGCATGTCTAAAGAAGGCTGGAGATATTGCTACTGCTCTAGTGGAATGAGCCTTAGATGTAGAACTTAGAGGCTTCCTGTACTTACTGTGACAAAATTGCTTGCAACTAAACAATCACTTAGAACTTCTTGTACAAGTTGTATAGAATGTACTAACAGCTGTCAGTCCTTGTGGATAGCTTACATCCTCTCAGCATAAAATCTGAGTTGTCAGCGCATGCCCATATAATGGAGCAGACATTTTATTTGATATGGATACCCTAGGAAAAAGGCAGGCAAAAAAATATGTGTTGGTTAAGATTCATCTTCATGGCCACTGCAGGCAAGAAAGAAGTGTTGCATCTGAGAGAGTCCCTGCCCTTGTAAAAGGCCAATCATGGTTGCTTGACAGACAGCACAAAGCTCATAAATCTTTCTAGTAAATACCATTGCAACTAGGAACACTCTCTTTCATGACTGGTACTTCAACTCAGCTGGAGCTGCTGGTTCAAAAGAGGTGGGTGGGGGTGGGGGTGGGGGTGGGGTTAACCTTCTCCAGCATAAAGTGCAGGTTCCAAGAAGGCACCAAATCTCTGGGATGCTTAGAAGCATGCTTTCAGAAAAGCTTTATGTATTATTTTGAGTAAGACCAGAGAAAAGAATTTCAACCCAATGTGAAAAGTCAAAAAGGATCAGCCCTGATATAAGCTAATATGGAAGGAAATGGTGCTGAAAAGGGGTTTCAACCCTTGTTGTCCACATGAAAAAATAAGTCTGCTTATTTTTGCATGACATGTGAGTATTTGGCCTTTGCAAAAAACAAATCATGTCTACTACTTGTGGAGATAAAGATAAAATGCTGGCAACTACTGGAACTGAAGAAATCACGCTTTAAGTCAGAAAGAGTGAATGTTTTGGTGAAATCAAAAGGTAAGGCAAAAGTAGGGGGTCTACATTTGTCAAGGCGAGTAAGGGCCTATGACGAGGAATTTTGCCTTGTGGAATCTGTTTTTCTAGATGAATTTCATCATGAGAGGAAATCGGGGAAAAGCGTAAAAAATCCAGGGCCACCTATGAATTACAGCATTCACAGGATGCCCCCCAAGACAAGTAATCGGGGGGGGGATACTTGCAGCAGTTGCTGTTGATTGGACAGGCAAACAGGTCACAATGATGCCTGCCTCACAGACAGAACAACAACTGCATGTAACTGTGTGGCAGACAGACTCATACATGGGGCATCAAAACAACTGTCACTTAACCTGCCAAAAAGAGAATTAGCCTCTACTGGAATATAATTGGTCACAAAAAAATGGTTGGTTTGGATCAACCAGTCCCAGATTAGTATAATGTTTCAGCACAGAAAATCAGGTCCCCTCACACTGCTGCCATGTTAAGTGGGTAGTGATAATGCCATAAAGATGGGAATACGCAGATAGTGTCAGAAGTACTATCTTCATGTAAATGACAATTAAGTGGAGAATGCTTTCCAGAAACATTCAGACACCTTGAACATTCTGCCCCCCCCCCAAACACACACGCATACACAAGAGCAAATGTATCTAAACTGGCTGAAACTTGTGCTCTTCATAACTAGAATAGCATTACTGGAAGAGGCCTCCCCAAGAGATACTGCTCTAGAAAGTACTGTTTGCAGGTCTTGGATATCCTAACAAGATGAGATATGGAGTCTAAACTTTAGGCCCACTGGTACCCTTCACATGATGTCAGTCACTGTATAACATTAGTATGCTCACAGCCATCAGCCCTAAGGCATTTAAACATAGCTGAGCTGAAGAAGTTTTGGAACTGATTATGTCAGAGACTTTGTAGTCCACAGAAAGTAAGCATTCTTGTAGGAGACGTGTCCAGCAATCTATGGTGTCCAACAGGGAGACAGTGAATGTAAGCTGCTGAGATAAAGACAGCTAGAGCTTCACAAGATTCACTACTTCCATGAGATGTACTAGGAAGGGACTCCCAGGAAGCACTCAGGAACCAAGCGAAAAATGCTGCAAGTTCTTTTATTCACACTTCTAGTACCTTGGCTAAAGAGCCTTCAAGGAATAACATCACATCCTGCTGCAGACTATTTAAATCCCACCAATTACATATATGCAAATTACTCCATATTCACCTAATAATTAAATACTAAAAAATCAACACCCAATTTTAAACGGGTTCCTATCAGAACAACGAAAAACTAAATCTCGAATGCTCAGATGAGCGAAAACGCAGGTATTTGAAATTGATATTGTGAGATCGTGGTACAGTGAAGATCGGAAAATTTGCCCTTTCCTCACTGTAGTGCGATCTCAGAGTTGGAATATATTTTTAGGGGGGGGGGCACAGCCCCCCACAATAGCGATTTTGATTACCTGCATTTCCGCTCATCCAAGCATTCTAGATTTTGATTTTTCGTCTATGTAATATAGACCCTTTAAACATACAGTTCCCATTACACGAAGTGAAGGTCGAACACATTTTTGAATCCAAACTTTTCCTATACCACAAAATGAAAAATATGTGTTAAATATATATTAAATATTAAATATATGGATACCAACTTCATCAATACATAGCAGCACTCTAATGTTTCATATTCATCATAATTGCATTAATGCATCAAATTATGTCTCAATATATGAAAATATACATAAATATGAATATAAACAAACCCCTACATTGTCCCTGAACTAATAAATATTTTACCAATTCTGTAATTTCTTAGTAAATGAATTACATCTTTTACATGCCCCAATTTACCTCTAAATTCAACCCACGTGGCTACATGGTCCCCAAGTTGATAATACCTTTGGCTTCCAACTTTAATAATCTCCGAATTAATCCCCCCCCCCATATTTATGTATATTTTCATATATTGGGGGAATAATTTGATGCATTTATGTAATTATGATGAATATGAAACATTAGAGTACTATGTATTGATGAATGTGGTATCCATATATTTAATATTTAATATTTACTTAACACA
Organism: Protopterus annectens; assembly: GCF_019279795.1. Taxonomy (NCBI): domain Eukaryota; kingdom Metazoa; phylum Chordata; order Ceratodontiformes; family Protopteridae; genus Protopterus; species Protopterus annectens. Next base: position 619,552,400 of record NC_056731.1, on the reverse strand, counting down.
TATTTTTCATTTTTCAGTATAGGAAAAGTTTGGATTCAAAAATGTGTTTGACCTTCGCTTTGTGTAATGGGAACTGTGTGTTTAAAACTGGGTGTTGATTTTTTAGTATTTAATTATTAGGTGAATATGGAGTAATTTTCATATATAATTGGTGGGATTGAAATAGGCTGCAGCAGGATGTGATGTTATTCTTGAAGGCTCTTCAGCCAAGGTACTAGAAGCATGAATAAAAGAACTTGCAGCATTTTTCGCTTGGTTCCTGAGAGTTTTTTGGAGACTTGGTTGGTGTGTTTTGTGTGTTTCAACTATGTCTTTGGAGGGAGCAGCAGCAATTCCTGGATGTTTTAGAAGCCAAGCTGAGGTGGAGAAGTTCCATAGTGCTGAGCTGTGGAAGGAAAAGGAAGACAAAATTGCCTGTAATGACCCCTGGTCTATGGGTAATGATAGTCGGATGGATGAGAGGTATGACCAATTAGAAAAGCTTTTGAAGAAGGAAGTTTTGTTGTTTTATGACAAAGTTATTGCAAAAATATGTCGAGTTAAACATCACCCCCAGAGAACTGAGGGTGGACCGTTTGCCAGCATTTGACTTCTCTGAGGAAGAGATGGATCTGCTGCAGGAGTGGAAATCTGTCTCTTTGCTGTGTACTGTTAGCTGGTTGAAAATTCTCATTAAGAGAAATATCCGTGCTCAGGAGAAAGTGCGGAGTTGTACTACACAACTGCAGGAGGCTTTGATCTGGGAGACTTCGGATGTTATATTTTCCAACAGAATGAAAGATATTAAAATACGAGTTGCCAAGGTGGAGATGGAGATAGTGGAAAGAAAAAAGAAAAAACTCACCAGGGACATTAATGATTATGGCAGCGGCATTATTTTTTCCTGGTAACGTAAGGGCAGAAGGGGGTGTGATACCAATGTGAGCAGGGGAAACAGATCACGCTCAGGGCGTTCATCGCGTGATACTTCTGTTTCCTCAGGGGAGATGGTGTCTAATGGTTGCAAAAGCGTTTCCTTTGAGGACATGAACAAGGCAATAAGACAGCTCAATCCAAGCAGGAGAAGTGAAGGAGTCCAAGGTTTCAGTTTGTGGCAAAGGACGAGGTAAACGATTTCAGGTAAAGGGAAAAAGAAATTAGACTATGCTTGTAGACAGGACGAGGATTGTGCCAGTCCTGTAAATACTGTTTTCTCTGAGTTGGAATATGACCAGCAAAATTATTTAAATATTGTGAATTTGTCGGACTTGGTATTATCGGAAGAAGCAGTGAGTGTTTTATTGAAAGGTACGAAATTTGTCCCTACTTACATACCGACTTTAGCTGACTTGTTAGGGGAAGTCAAAATGTTTTGTAGAAAGTTGCACTTGAGGGTTTTTTTCTCCAACAAGCAGCTAGTTAGCAGTGAAGGAGAGTTGATGAGTAATGAATTCATTCTGGATAATTCATTATTGAACATGTCAATTTATGACTATCTTTTTGTGGAGGTTAATAATGTGACTGATTTGGATACTAGCATTGACTTTGTCCACTTGGATGAATGTAATGTGGGTTCTCCACTGGGTATAGAAAACTGTTCCCAAGGTTCCTTATGTGAGCTCTTTTGTACCTCCTAAAATTTCCTCAGCAGTCAATGTGTTTGAAACTATTTTATATAAACAAATTAAAGCTGAGTATTTGAATTTTGTTAAAAGACACAACATATGTAATTTAAACAAAACACAGGCGGGTGGGAGGTTGGCATAATGGTTAAAGTATTACCTTATAGACACAAGGTGCAGGGTTTGATTCTGACATGGGATAATTGGCTAGGCTTGTAATAGCCCACATGGGCAGTTAGCCTAGTATTAATTTATGAACTTATGAACAATGGATTGCTTTAAAGCAGTTACGGTGTCTCACTGAGCAGTATGTCTTTGCACAGGCTGACAAGGGGGGAAATTGGGTCATTATGACCAGGGAAGGCTATAATAGCATGGCATTTGAATTATTATCTGATGAGAAGGTATACAGGAAGTTACATTCTAATCCAGCAAGTTTATTCAATGAGTTGTTACTTGAGTTGCTGGAGAGAGGTGAAAGGTTGGGTTTTTTTAATCAATCGGATGTTAAGAAATTGTTTTTTAAAAGTCCAAGGGATGCCAGGTTCTTTGCAATTCCGAAAATACATAAATCGCTCACCAAACCACCTGGAAGACCGATTGTATCGGGGGTGGGAGCATACCTGCAGAACATTGGCATCTTCTTGGACTCACAACTGAAGGTTTTTCTCCCCAAGTTTCAGTCTTATGGCAAGAATACTGCACAAGTGTTAGAGTGCATGGGTGAGGTACAGTGGAACCCTGAATATTATTTGGCCTGTGTGGATGTAAAGTCCCTGTATACAAACATCAAAGTAGAACAGGACTTAGAGGCAATTGTGAAAATGGTGGGTGAAGGTCCACGCACGTTTGTGTGTCAGTTATTGGCGTTTGCCCTTACACACAACTATTCTGTGTTTGAAGAAATATTTTATCTGCAGATAGTGGGGGCAGTGATGGGGGCAGTTTCGTCCCCTCATATGCTATCCTATTTATGGCATTTTTTGAAAATCTGTTCATCTATCCTACATTGCTCTATAAAAACAATGTGATTCTGTTCAAACGATTTACTAATGATCTATTATTTGTGTGTAGGGGTGACCAAAGTGAATTTGGGAAATTCATGGAGATGTTGGGCTCTAACTCTTTTGGTCTTGAGTTTACATATAGAACTAGTGAAAGTCTATGCAATTTCTTGATGTTGAGTTTTATGCGGACAATAAGGGAATGCTTCAACATAGGCCCTTTCATAAGGGAACAGCTGCTAATAATTTTTTTTGGAGGCATGCAGCTCTCACCCATTGCATTTGCTGAAATATTTGCCGTATGGGGAATTCAAATGTATTTTTATTAATACATCTGATAAACAAATGTTGGAAAGGGAATTTTCCAAGGTAAAAAGTAGGCTGCTCAAGAGGGGTTACAAAGATGCTTGCATTCAGGAGGCGATGGACAAAGTCAAAGGGTTAACAGGCAGAAATCGTGATAAAAGTGGTCCCTGGGTGGGAAGTAATGGTAATCATTCAAATGAACTGGATGAAAAAGAAGACATATTTTGTTATGAAATGTTCCCCTTTTTCTGACATTGTTAGGGAACTTATTAATAAATTATGGCCAGTGATTTACAGTGATGAGGCAGTGGAAAAATTATTCCCCAGCAAAGTTATTTTTTCATATGGTACATTCAGCAATTTAAAAGAATTGCTGAATCACAAGGTACAGAAAAATGCTGGGGGGGAATTTGGGTGCTTTTCCCTGTGGAAAGTGCAAAGTATGCAATAGAATTAGGAATCTACATGGCACGCTTATTAATGGAAAACATTTTGGATTAAAGATTGATTCAAGTGTGACTCGTGGAGTCATATACATCATAGGTTGTGGTTGTTCGCCGACCATGTGGTACACTGGACAGACGAAAAGGAAAGTTACATTGAGGGTCCTGGAACATTTGGGTGATAGTAGGAACATAAGATTAGAGAGCCCAGTGACCCAACATTTTTGTTCTGTTCATGACGGAAATATAGATAGTTTCTTTTTTAGTACCCTGGCCAGACTTTTTGGAGTTATTAATATGGGGGGAGGGATTAATTTGGAGAATATTAAAGTTGGAAGCCAAACTTATTATCAACTTGGGGACCATGTATCCACTTGGGTTGAACTTAGAGGTAAATTGGGGCATGTAAAAGATGTAATTCATTTATTCATTTACTTAGAAATTACAAAATTGGTAAAATATTAGCTCAGGGACATTGTAGGGGTTTGTTTATATTCACATTTATGTATATTTTCCTATATTGGGGGCATCATTTGATGAATTAATGTAATTATGATGAATATGAAACACTAGAGTGCTGCTATGTAATGATGAAGTTAGTATCTATATATTTAATATATATTTAACACATATTTTTCATTTTGCGGTATAGGAAAAGTTTGGATTCAAAAATGTGTTTGACCTTCACTTCGTGTAATGGGAACTGTGCGTTTAAAATTGGGTGTTGATTTTTTACTACTTAATTATTAGGTGAATATGGAGTAATTTGCATATATAATTGGTGGGATTTAAATAGGCTGCAGCACGATGTGATGTTATTCCTTGAAGGCTCTTCAGCCGATGTACTAGAAGCGTGAATAAAAGAACTTGAAGCATTTTTTGCTTGGTTCCTGAGTGTTTTTTGGAGACTTGGTTGGTGTGTTTTGTGTGTTTCACCTCCCAGGAAGCAGTCAGGCTGAACTGATGAATCAACTACAAGGCAGTCTTCCAGGTATAGAAATATACTGACACCCTGCAGCCTCTGGCAAGCTGTGACCATGGATATGCATTTGGTGAACACCCTTTGGCTGAGATGAAACTGAATGGGGCATCTGAAACTGATTATAACTTGCTTCCACACAGAAGTACAAGACCTTCCTGGACTTCTTGGCAATTTCAATATCCAAATAGATGTCTTGAAGGTCCAAAGAACACTCGGTCTCCCTCTGATAAGCAGAGAAGAAGCAAATATAACATGACCATACCAAATATTTGATTTGGGATACCACAGTTTTAGACCATTCAAGCTGGCCTCAAGTTGGTTTACTAATGCCAATACTGTGGTGGCATAGGTCAAGATCAAGACTGACTTCATAGGAGAAACTGCAGGGTTGCCAAGCACCATTATTATTAAGATATTAAGAGTAATGGCAGATTTATGTCTGTGTATCAGGTATGGGAATGTGATGAGGAAGGTAGATTGTGTTTTGATGGGACTATTACTATTACATAAAAGGGTACTGGTACCTCTAGTCAGTTAAAGAAATGTTAATCTAAAACTAGTGCATATACAACTGTTATTGTCTTGTGTAAACAAAGAGAATTAACTGGAGTCAATGATGTAGCAGGGTAAATCTGTCAAATTTAGGGTGATATGAAGAAGGCAAACAAAACAAGGGAAAGGTAAATGATGATGGACATCCTTATGACTGACATTAACTTTTAAGGTGCCTGTATCTAGTATTATCTATTTATGGACCACTTTTGGGACTAAGACTGGCAAATTAATATCTTCTGTTTATAATGCAATGTATAAAGTCTTTCAATGCATGATGAAGTGGGCCTGGGAGTGCATCACTGAATTAAGATGTATTTTTGGATGGAAGGCTGAAAGTATGGATTTGGTAATGTGTAAAACAGCATAATGAGGCACATTATTTTTCAAAGTGTTGTTTACAAGTAAACTCTTCATCTTGAGGTGTAAGTGAGCTGAAATGTAACACACATAGCCATGAGGATATTTACCTACCTTTTCCATGTATATTTTTCATTGTTTAAAAGTTGTTATAAATATGGCACAAAATTCTCTTTGGATACTTGAAAGGAACCTAGAATAATATCCTAAACTCTTCTGGTCTGGTGGGACATTTTGGATAGTTCTTTTTAACTGGAAATTGGGCTAATTTTGCATTGCAGAGTTTTTCTGACAATGTGGGGTGTAAAGTAAGGGTATAGATGGTGAGACTGAGTGGGGTTTGAATGGAAATTTTATACCTCTCTATTTTATTCTGATCCACCTGTCCTTGGTGATATAAATTCATGCTGAGAGGAGAGGAACAGACAGCCCTCAACTCCCTCCAGTGATAAGGCCTTAGAATTGCAGTTCTTCACCTGCAGACAGATCACAGACTCCTGATATGTTCTTATGGCCCTTTCTCCTGAGCCAATTACCATGGTTGTTGGGCTTCATCCCAGCTTCCTCCTGCTGAGGCTTGAGCTGTGTACCATGCAGACAGCAAAAACTACAAATTGCTCTCATTCCGCTGCATCTTGAGAGGGTGTTAAGTGAGCTAAAACGTAATGGACACACCCATGATGGTATTATCTACCCTTTACATATTTTCAAGGTGCTCTTTAACTTTCTTAACAAAAAGGGGGATCATTTAGTGTCCTCAGCAAATTCCTTTAATTGGAGGCACACATACCAATGAACTGCTATGGCAAATCTGCCAGCTCCCTCAGCAATATTATTAAGGTCCGATATCACAAGGCTTATCATAACGGAGGAAACCGATTTAGAAAAGGCTTACATGGCACATCCACTAAAACCTCTACAGTCTGTTGCATTTTGTCTGCCACATCTTGGTAAAATCTGCCACACAGTTGCTCTGGGGTATGGGAGCCTTTTTAAATGTCACTGTAGATACACAAGTGCCAGACTTGGGTGTCTCAGCCAAAATTGCCCACTTTCTAGATGCTATAAAGAAACCAACATTCTTTTTTGTGTCCAATGGCCATGTACCAAGTGTCTCTCATGTTATATTTAAGATGCCCACCAAAAAAATTAGATGTCATCTAGGATTCTTAGGTGGATGTATAGGCCCACTGAAGCCTCTTTTATGTGGAGCACACAGGATTAGTAGGTTTTCCCCCTTGCTGCAGCATAAGTTCAAAACATGACGTTTTCTTTAAGGAGGCAAAGGTTTTAGCAACTTACTTATCCTCTAGAACAGATCCCAGAGGGGGAGTCAAGATGATTTGATTGGGGGGGGGGTCTGGGCCTCGACAGAAAAGAGGGAGTGAGGATAAAGACACCTTTTTACTGTTGGACTTATTGTGGGGAGGTTCCAGAAGAGGTGTGATCCCTCTGCCCAGCTGAGGAGGCAGGCTGGAAGGCTGAGAGACCAAGGGCAGACACATCTGGAGACAAAGGGGCTGGCACTGGTGAAGCATTGCTTAAAAGAATGAAGGCAGCGGAGTAACTTGTTACATTGCTTGAGCTGACACTGATGTCAACATCATCAACACTACCAAAAGGTTCAGTAGAGTAGATCAGCCCCAAGAACCCATCACCTGCTATCAATGCTGAGATGAGCACTGGCATTAACATCACTGTCACTGGGTGAAGCACAGAAGTTGGAGGCCATGACATCATTTCATACAACTCATAAAACACAGACACAGGCCATGATGTTGGGCTTGGCATTGTAGGGGATAGGAACAACAATCTAAGGACCAAAGCCAGTTGAAAGAAAAAAACTAAGAAAATGGCACTATGAAAGAGGCATCTTAAATGCTGTAAGAGGTTCTTTGCACCCAATATGGGGCTAGATAAAGGGGCACCTGTCCTAAGTTATTAATATGACCTCAGGCAACCTTTTGTAACCTATTGCTGGGATGGCAGTAGTGAGGTCAGATCTGGCCTAGATTTTAACATAGTAGGAGAACTACCACTGTTAGATTCCACCACCAGCAAAGGATGAAGTATAACTGTCTCAGGCAAGCTATCTTACACTTTCACAGAAACTTTTGTCAGTGATTCATCCATACTTAAAATAGACACAAGTGAACTGAGGAGCCGCAGACTTAGAAATGGGAGTAGAGATTAAAGAGATTTCCCCTTAAGTTCAGTACGGAAAAAGAGGGCTCCCAAAGTAGAAAATGGTGCTTTATGGGAGGAAGACTTGAGACAGATGACTCTCAAGCTAGATGTGGTGCTGAGAATGACTGCTCTATCAAGTACAACTTAAAAGTGTTGTATTCTTCGTTATTAAGTAGTCTTACTAAAATTATCATACAAAGAATGTGAAAACATTATGGGTGACCCCAAAAATAATGGCACAGAGTGTGCTTCTCAGTAGAAAGAATTTTCCTCACACTGGAACACTTGTGGAATGAACATTCTGTGCTGCACTATGATGGAAGGGCCTAGGTCTAAATGTAGAAAACAAAGTCTGACAAGAAAAATCAGTTTAAAAAAACCTGCAAAAATCAAAACAGGCAGCAGGGGAAAGGAAGGGAAAATGTTTTTACTCATTTTTTGAGAGAATTTCTCAGGGGAAAAGCATTTACACAGCTGAAGGGCAGCAAAGAAACTCTGGAAAGACCAAGCACTGTGGCACAAGATACTTTTGGGGGAGAGCTGCTTAGCAGCCTAGGTAAGTAGCCATAACTCCTGTGGTATAAGTCCTGCTTTTGTGAAAGGCAAATTTCCCCTCATCAGATTAAAAGACCTCTCAGGAATCAACTGATGAAGCAGTATGACAAATTCTTACTCAGTGACATCAATTGCTGTCTAGCTTTTCATTCCCTACAGTCAAAGTCTTTCACTTTTAACAGCCATCTCCTCTTGCAACTCCTTATGCATCATTTGGCATGGTCCCTATCAAAAGCAATGTTTAGCTAATTATCCCACACTTGGATGACTGCAAAAGCGATCAGTTCAAACTCCATTTCTTTTTCCCAGTGACAAACTCAGCAATCATTCTACCACAGGAAATCAATGTCTATATAGTTTCTGCTTGTGTACCGACAGTAGTTTAATATTTGGGGGATTTTCTTTTTTTCTACACAACCCTGCAATCACAGATTTACCATATATAAGTATGTGGGTGGGGAGCTTGGTAGGCTTGCCCTCTCTGCAAAAAACACATTTTTCTTGTCTGCCTGAAGCTTCAACTGTTTTAGTTCATCAGGATGAAGCTTCAATAAGTCTTCTCTAGATGAAACACAGAAACATATTTGTGTCACCATCTCAAGTTCCTCTAGCTAGAACTTTATAAGTTAAACTATGATACAGTACCTACAGAATTATAACTGATTGCTCTTAAGTTTAGAGGAGGTGGGTGTGATGCCCATGCCCTGGCCCAGCAATCAAGGCGCCTCAATCCTCACCACTAACACCAGAGCGTCTCATATATGAGGAAAGGATAACAAATACACACAGTAATGTGCAATTTCCCTTAAGAGCACACAGAGATCACAGTCAGTACGGGGCTGGTTGCTCCCTTGCTCTCCAGGTCCCAAACAGGACTCCTCACTAGCACATCTATAGGGTCCGGATCTCAGCCAGCTGGGCAAGCTAAAATCTCCAGCACCCTTTCTGTCAAACCAGTGCTTCGTGTCTCTGCCCAAGTAGCTGGCACACACACACTTTGAGATAAGTTTGTACAACCACACAGACACTCCTGGGGAAGGCTGGCACAGGTTCTCCAGCTGTGCCCCTTTTACCCAGACTTGTTTGTGTCTTTCGGCTTTTCCCGGTTAGGGGGTCGCCACAGCAGAACTTCGGTCCGCTAATGACTGGCAGTTGATTTTTATGTACCGGCTTGCCAGGCCTGACGCACAACCTTCAACGAAGGTACGCCCATTCACGCATGTCTCCACGCAGAAGATGCTCTAGCTGAGAATCGAACTGGACAGCATCTTACTGTGAGGCGACAACGCTACCGCAGCACCACCACCACGAAAATCGGGCAGAAATCACTGCCACCACCCAGCTAATATCTATCAGCTACTCAAAGGCCCTTAAAAGGGTGTCCAATATTACTGTGCAATATTATTATCCAATTGGTAGTATAACTAAACAGTCAAGGCTTATTGGAGTGACTTGATACATGATCCTTATATATACATGCAATGTACTCTTAGAGCTCAACTTATCTCTACATAAACCAGCCACAGTTGAAAGGGTTTAAATATTTAATAATAAATAATAAAAACACAACACAAGACAATACTTCTTACTACACAGTGCTAGTCAAGAGTTCAGAGATCACACAGAAATACTTAAAATATTTCAGTAGTACAGTTCTGACATCACAGAAAAACACTTAGTGCAATCTTTCTAATTCCTAACTATTTCTAAAAGAAAACACAAGTCTAAAATAACTTGCATATAAGCAAGACAGTGCTGTGAGTTGGATGGTCAAGACAAAAATGCTTAATAATCTCTGGTTCTCTCTGTTTAAATTTAAATTGCAGTTCTGATAAACATTACATCATTCTTCTCCCTTCCTGGGATTCCCAGACCAACAGAAACTGCATCTACAATCTTTTACACCTAGGCAGAAACCAGAGCAATAAAAATACATTTGTATGTTTAAATCTAGCAATCTAACTCTTGGTTAAAAAAATAGAAAGAATGTGCTAGCCCAGATGGAATGACTCCGAATCTTTAACTTCAAAGGACAGACATGAAGTACTTTCAACTTCAAGGGACAGACATGAAATGCTTGTCTTAGCTTTCTTTACAGCAGAAGGCAATGTTGTTACATTTTTTGAAGTTCAACATTTCACAGCATATTCTTTCATTTAAGAAAACAAGCCTGTATTTCAACATTTATATTTACAAATGACAGAATTAGCTATAAAATTCTATCTGGCTAGGCTGGCAGCCTTCATAGTGGGTTATAAAGGTTCCCCAAAATTCGAATTAAACTCCATAAATGAGACATGAGGGTATTTAAATTGCTGAAAGAGTCTTGATTTGACTACAAGAAAGGTATGTGCTTACTCTAATGCCAGATCCATGTTGTCTTTTTCTTTATAGCTCAACGGAAGGGTTATCAGATCTGACCTGATCTGACATTGGCACCTTTTTCAATCTATCAGATCCAGAGTACAGGATCCTCCCCTTTCCCTCCTGTCCCTATAATACCTCAGTTCGAGTTTGCCCAATTGTACCTTACACATCTTCCTAAAAATCAATCAATGGAAGCAAGAGAATCTAGGAAACATAAAAGCTATATATCAAGCAAACCTCTGAACAGGTTCAATGCAAAGCTCTGGACAGGTTCAATGCAGTTGGTTGAGAGCCACATGATGACAATTCTGGTAGATGAGGATGTAGAGAGGAAAGGTTGAACAGAAGTCAACTTGGATCTAGTTTATGGTGAGTACATAGCTATTTTATCCTATGTTGTCTTTTCAGTCCTCCCAACACTCACTCCCCACAGAGTTTGCCTTTGTCAAGGAAAGGTCATGTCTGTTAAATTTGGTTGACTTTTCTGAGACAGTCACCAAAGCTATGGATGAGGGGAAGACAGTGCACACTGCCTTCCTTGACCTGGCCAAAGCCTTCGATACTATTCCTGACTCAGGCATAACAGATAAACTCACTCAGCTAGGCATCAATCTGTATGTTACCAGATGGGTAGCAAACTGGCTCACTCACAGAACCCACTAGTCAAAATAGGGAAAGCCAACTCAAGCAATAGACTTGTAACAAGCAGGGTACACCAGGGTTTGGTCTTGGGGCCTCTGTTACTTGAGAAATACTTTTCTGAGGTGCAGGCCAAAACCAGTGGGCTATGGCTGACCAAGTTTGCTGATGACTGCAAGCTGGGTGCTGTCATCAATTCCCCTAGTGATGTGGACATCCTCCAAGACGGTCTCACTCAAACAAATGACTGGTGCCAGAAACAGGGCCTCAAGCAGAATACCAAAAAATGCATCATTATCCACTTTGGGGAGAGTGATGTCTCCACAAATTATCACATTAATAATAATGTCCTACGCATGCAATCAGTATTGAGGGATTTGGGCCCCCAGGTTGATAGCAACCTGACTTTGACCATGATGTTGCTGCCGTTGTATGGAAAGCCTTCTACTTGGCCTACCTCATAAGTAAGGGTATCTCATCCAGTGTCATAAAGTACAGTTGTGTACACCTACCATAAATGTAGATGTTCGAGTGTCTTCACTGTTGCAGTCATAACTGTAGGGTGCTCCTGCCGGCAGGCAGCCCGAGGTCGGCCAGAATCCCAAAGTCTGGGTCCGGCGTCGGCTGTATAAGCTAGTATCCTGACGTAAGTACGCCTTGGTACATAGCCCTCAGCCGACGCCATCTTCTCCAGCCTTTCTTGCCCTAGATGTCAGAATACCTCCAATAAATCAAAAATGAATCCAACAAAGGAAACACAAATACACCACAAAAAGGAAAAGAGGGGATAGGAGGGAGGAAACCCGACTGCAACAGTGAAGACACTCGAACATCTACATTTATGGTAGGTGTACACAACTGTACTATGTTCTTCGTGTTTCACTGTTGCAGTCATAACTGTAGGGTGGAATCCCAAAGCAGTGTAGAGGGAGGAGGTTTTAGATAGAAGAAGGGGAGGCAAGAATACCCTGCAAGATAGCAGAGGCAAAGCCTGCCCTAGACTTAGAAAACAAAGGGAGATTGTAGTGCTTGGAAAAAGTATGCACTGAACTCCAAGTGGCAGCTTCGAAGATATCCTTGGTAGGTACTCCTCTGAGAAAAGCTGTAGAAGTAGCAGCTGCTCTAGTAGAATGACTTCTAATGGTTCCAGGAAACTGTTTACCATGATGAGTGTAACAAAATCTGATCCCATAAGCAATCCATTTGGAAATGGTTTGTTTAGAAATAGGTTTTCCAAGTGAACTGGAGGCAAAGGAAACAAACAGTTGGTTAGACTTTCTGAAATCTTTAGTCTTGTCCAAGTAAAATCTTAACTGCCTGTGCACATCCAATGAATGCAAAATCCTCTCCCCTTTATTTTGAGGATTTGGAAAGAAAGTAGGAAGGTGAATTGTCTGATTCAAGGCCACTTTCGAAATCACCTTAGGCATGAAAGTAGGATTGGTCCTCAAGGATACTCTGTCCTGATGGAAAATAAGGTAAGGTTCCACAGCCATAAGAGCTTGCAACTCTGAGACCCTTCTGGCAGAGGTCAAAGCTAACAAAAGAACAGTCTTCAAGATAGAAACTTAATATCTGAAGATGCAGCAGGCTCAAAAGGAGGCAAAGTAAGTTTTCTAAAACATAATTAAGATCCCAGGCAGGTACCGGAGGGGTCCTTGGAGGTCGCAAATTCTTAGCCCCCCTCAAAACTGGTTCACCAAAGGATGAGAATAAACAGCAGGATCAGAACTGAAATGCCCAGAGAATGCAGAAGCATGAATCTTAATGGAAGAAAATGAAAGTCCCTTAGACAAAAGCTCCGAAAGGTAAAGCAAAATAGAGGAGAGATCAGGAACCTGAGGATCAGAACCTCGGTACTGCATCCAAATAGAAAACCTCTTCCATTTAGAGGCATAAGATTTCCTAGTGCTAGGCCGTCTAGCTTCCAAAAGAACATCCAAAACTTGCTTGGGAAGACTAGAGGCAATCAAATTCCTTTGAAGAGCCAAGCTGCCAAGCAAAGGGTCTTGAGGTTGGAATGTAGCAACTGACCCTGATGTTGGGACAGAAGCGAAAGGTTCAGTGGAAGAATCCAAGGAGGCCCCGAGAACAGGAGTTTTAGAGTCGGATACCAAAACAGTCGAGGCCAATTTGGAGCAATCAAGATGAGGAACTTGGGCTTGTCCTGCTTTATCTTCAGTAGTACCCGAGGCAGTAGAGGAAGAGGAGGGAAGGCATATGCAGACAGACTTTTCCAACTGAAAGACAGGGCATCCACTCTCCATGCTGTTTTGTGGAAGGACCTGGTGCAAAAGCGAGGCAGCTGATGATTGAGATGGGATGCGAACAGATCTATCTGGGGACATCCCCAAACTGCAGTAATCCTTTTGAACAAGTTGGTGTCTAGCATCCATTAATGAGGATCTGAAATGTTTCTGCTCAGGCTGTCTGCTAAAAGATTTTGTTTCCCTGGAATGAATTGAGCCTGGAGATGCAGATTCAAATTTAGAGCTGTGTCCCATAAACTCATAGCCAGTCTGCAAAGGGGGTAAGAATGAGATCCCCCCTGCTTGTTGATGTACCACATGACCGTGGTGTTGTCTGTGCGAATTAGCAGAGGCCCTGGTTGTAAAAGGTGCTTGAAGGCCAAAAGGGCATTTTGAACTGCCAACATCTCCTTCAGATTGATGTGCCAGTGAAGATGGTCCTTTGTCCAGGTTCCTTGCTGGCAATTGTCTAGAAAATGTGCTCCCCAAGCATAATCCGAGGCGTCCGTGGTTAGGATTTGAGTAGGATGAGGGAGACGAAAAGGTTTTCCTTCGTTTAAAATGCATGCCCTTGACCACCAGAGGAATTCCTTCTGGAGGCAGGGGATCAGAGGAATCAGAATATCCAGATCGTGATAATGCTGTGACCATACACTTTTCAGATACCATTGAAGCTTTCTCATGTGAAGCCTTGCGTTTGGAATCAACAGAATGCAGGAAGCCATGTAGCCCAGAGCCTGCAGGAATTTCCTTGCAGTGAGCTGAGATAGAGTTGCCAAGGTGTTGAAAGTAGAAGCCAGCTGAGTTTGTTTTCTGGAGTGAGGTAGGCCCTTTGTAAGGTTGTGTTTAAAAGGGCTCCCAAGAATACCATTTGTTGAGAAGGGATTAAATGTGACTTTTTTATGTTCACTGAGAATCCCAGTAAGAGGAGAAGACGTTGAACGAAGTCTAGGTGTTGAAGTAGAAGATCTTTGCTGTCTGCCTGAATAAGGCAGTCGTCCAAATAGGGGTAAATCTGAATCCCCTGAAGTCTGCAGTAAGCCACTACTGGTGCCAGGCACTTGGTGAAGACTCTGGGCGCAGTAGATAAACCAAAGGGCAGAACAGAGAATTGAAAGTGCCTCGAACCTGCCTTGAACCTGAGGAATTTCCTGCGTTCTTGTCTGATAGGGATATGCAGATAGGCTTCCTTTAAGTCCAATGTCACCATCCAGGCGTCCTGAGAGAGCATTGGAAGTAACTGTTGTAGAGTGAGCATCTTGAACTTTGGAATTTCCAAAAGGTGTTTAACACAGAAAGGTCCAGAATAGGTCTCCAAGAGTTTTGTTTTCTGGGAACCAGAAACAGCCTTGAATAAAATCCTTTTCCCATTTCCAAGAGTGGAACAGGCTCTATGGCTCTCATGGCCAGAAGAGCATCCACTTGAGTTAAGGCCTCTGACCATTGAAGTTTTGGCAGATCTGGCCAACTGTGAGTCCTTGGCAAAGTGTGAAAGTGGAACTTGTAACCTTTTAAAATCACATCCAATACCCATTTGTCCTGGGTAATATGAGTCCAATTCCTGTAAAAAAGAGACAGTTTTCCTCCGAGAGGGGCGTCCAGGTAAAGAGGTCCTGAAGCCCAACCGAGGGAGTCATTGAGTCTGTTTCCTTTGAGATTGGGATCTGTCTTCTCCCCTTCTAGGTGAAGAAGCAGTCCATTGTCTAGATCTGTACGAGGTCTGGCCTTGACCACAGCCTCTGGAGCGTCTATATCTTCCCCTTTCAGGCCTGTCAGACGTGGGAAAGGACCAATTTTTAGTGGGCCAATTCCTGGAAAATCTAGGAGGCTGAACCTGCAAGAAATCTTTTACAGTCTGCATGGACTTTGCCTTTTCTTCCATCTTTTTAATAACTTCCTCAGCCTTAGAACCAAAAAGAACATCATGTTGAACAGGGGCATCTAATAATTTAGCCTTAACCTGTTCAGGCAAACTTTGTTCACGAAGCCAGGCATGTCTCCTAATCACAGTACCAGAGGCAGCAGCCCTGCAGGAAGCATCCAAGGCATCAAAACCACAATGTAAACTATGCTTGTTAACCTGTTCAGTAGCATGCAAAACATCCTTATCCTCTGCACAAGCAGGTACGGAAGCAAGCTTTTGCTTTAAAGCTGACAAAAGAAATTGCTGGTATTTAAACATATGAAACTGGCAATTCAATGCCCTTACAGAAAGGGTAGCAGAAGTATATACCTTTTTGCCCCACCTGTCTAAAGCACGAGAATCCTTCTCAGAGGGAATAGGATTTTTAGAAGTAGCAACCTTAGCAGCCTTAGAACCCTGAGAAATAGTTTCAGGGTCTGCAGAAGGATTTTTAAATAGAAATAAATGAGAGTCAGGAACCCTATAAAATCTAACAGGCTTAGAAGGAGCAGGAGGCATGGAGTCAGGATTCAAATTAGCCTCAGAAAAAGCATCATCCACAATGTCCAAAACAGGAGGGATAGCTAAAGGCCTATGCTGAGGAAGAAGAAGAAACTCTCTAAGCCTCTTTTTGGAAGCAGAATATTCCTGTCCTTCCCAATGAAAATGTTCCCTCATCTCATGCAAGGTTTCCCCAAAAGAAAAATCCTCAGGCGGAGGCCGAGGGCAAAGATTCCTCAGCATCCGAATCCTCATAAGGGGAAGGAATAGTCCTGATCAGAGGAAGAAACAGAAGAGACAGAGGCCTGGTCAGAAGAATCCAGAGTAACATCCTGTCGAGGCCTTTTCTCAGGAGGGGGGTGAGAACCCCTAATCATTGTAAGCAAGTCTTCAGCCATCCTCAATAATTGTTTTTGTGTCTTGGGAGTGGATTCAGAAGCAGCTTGAGCTGAAACTTTAGACTTAGAAGGAGTCTTTGTCTTTGCCTTTGCCTTTGAAATAGTAATGTGAGTAGGCCTGAAAACCCCCTCAGAAGCCGGTACCTGCACAGCGGTTCCGGACCCATCTGAAGGAGCGACGTCCGAAGGTCCTGCAGCAGTTAAAATAGCGGGCCTTGATGGCTCCCCATGGGAGTCCGTATCGGCCATCGGTTCAGAAGCGGTGGACGACAGGGGCTGCAAAAGCGCCTCACTGACGACAGCCGAACCGGACGCTGGCTCCAGCTGCAATGAGTCCTGTTTGGACCTCGGAGGCCTGTCTTTATCTTTGCGCTTCTTTTGAACTCCGGTAGTATCCGACGACATTCTGTAATTGAAGCGTCTGCCAAAATAATTTAAAGCCCAGTCGTACCTGCGTTTGATAGTACGAGAGTTGAACCTGGCAC
This sequence comes from Protopterus annectens, assembly GCF_019279795.1. Taxonomy (NCBI): domain Eukaryota; kingdom Metazoa; phylum Chordata; order Ceratodontiformes; family Protopteridae; genus Protopterus; species Protopterus annectens. The sequence goes on along the minus strand of NC_056731.1, from coordinate 619,535,868 downwards.
AGAACCGACAACAAGAAACGTCGTGGTCAGGGCCTAAGCAAGGTAGACAGTAAGAGTGGAAATCTTTATGAGGTATTTGTTTCCCACACGCTATACAATTATTAACTTTTTCTGACATCGGAGGAACAAGAAAAAGATTCCCCAACGGGGTACTTAGCTTTGAGAAGAGAAGTAACAACTTCGGACCGACAACAACCAAGAATGCTGTTCGAAAATCGCCAAGCAACGTTTTGCGAGCTGCTTTCCACCGCACGGCAAGAAAGACTGGAGAAGATGGCGTCGGCTGAGGGCTATGTACCAAGGCGTACTTACGTCAGGATACTAGCTTATACAGCCGACGCCGGACCCAGACTTTGGGATTCTGGCCGACCTCGGGCTGCCTGCCGACAGGAGCACCCTACAGTTATGACTGCAACAGTGAAACACGAAGAACATCATCCCTGCATTCTTCCTTTATAAGGCCCAGTAATGAGTACAATACCCCTTTTGGCATGTATCTCACAAAGCACATGCAGCAGCTGGAGAGACCACAGAGGTTCCTCACCAGGAGAATCCAGGGCTTCAAACATCTACCATACACAGATAGGATAAAAGCCCTATCTCTCTGCTCAGTTTCATACAGACTCCTCAGAGGTGACCTCTGTCTGGCATACAAGGTGATCACGGACCCCGCCTTGATGGGAGTACTACACATCTGCAAGTCAAACTCCTTTCGAGTAACCCATACGTGTGGCCTCTACCTGGTCTGTGACATCAACAGGACTTGTTGGCAGGACAGATTTGTGTCCCAGAGACTCCCTATCTGTGGAACAGACTCTATCTCCATGTCAAGCAGAGTACTTCTTTACTGCTTTTTAAGCACAACCAGGATAACTGGATGGAAATCAGAAAATAAACCCCTGGGATTCCACCCATGTCCCTGCTGGACAGGGGCATTGGGTGCTGACTTGTCTAAACATGGGCTAAACTTATGCCTAGGCTTATAAGGGCCTCAGGGTCAATAGCCTAGTAAGCTCCTATGATCCTTTGATCCTGTGATTCAGTCTGACTCAATGGATGGGACATTACTAGCATTAGGGTTGTCTCATGGAAGGATATTCCAAAGGATGGTGCAGCCGAAGAATCTGAGAAATTTAGACTACATGTCCAGCTTGCAATGGAAGACGAAGGTGTGAACTGTAGACCAAGTAGCCACAGCACAAATATCATCTAAAGGGACTCTGGCAAAGTAAGCTGCAGAAGCCACAACTGTCCTGGTTGAATGAGCTCTTGTATGTAAGGGAGAGCTAGACCTTTCTCTTTATATGCAAAAGTAATACAACTGAAAAGCTACCTGGACAATATGACTTTTGAAATACCAGCTCATGATTTGTCTCTTGAAAAGGAAACAAAAAGTTAATCTGTTTTTCTAAAACTTTTGCTGCAGTGCAAATAGAACGGCAACTAACAGTGAGCATCCAGGAAATGTAAAGTGCATTCTTCATTATTATAAAAATTTGGAAAGAAGACTGATAAGTTAATGGACTGGTTAAGGGCTGCTTCCAAGACTACTTTTGGAGGAAATCTGGACTGGTCTAAACAGAGACCCTGTCTTTATGAAAGATCAAATAAAGAGGCTTAAAAGATAATGCCTTTAACTCAGAAATTCTCCTAGTTGACATAATGGCCACCAGAAAACATAGTCTTCCAGGACAGAAATTTTAATTCTGCAGAAGCTGCTGGTTCGAAAGGTGGTCTAGATAAGGTTTGGAGCAGTAATGTAATACCCCAAGGAAGAACTGGGGCCTGAAATGGAATGTTCCCCACAAAAATGCTTTAGAAAGTTCCAAGGAAGCAATAGAGTTCTTGTTTTCTCCTACATGAAAGTTAGGTATACTCACTAGCTATCAACAAAAAGCCAGCACCCAACTGGAGCATACATATTTTTAATTTGTAAAAACACAAAAGACAGACCTGTTTTGGCCCAATCACCTTTTTCAATGTCACTAGTCACTGGCTGTACCTTAATGGAAGAAAAACTAGCACCTTCCTGAAACAATCACGCCAAAAAACCCAGACTAGATGGTAAAGGTGCTGAAAAAGGACCCAAGCCCTTGGATGATGCCCAAATAGCAAATAACTTCCATTTGTTCCTGTACTCCTTTCTGGCATCCATTTTTTGCAATGATAAGATATGGATCACTGAAGCAGAAAGTCTGGCATTTGTGGCCATTACTTGAATTAGAGGAGCCATGCAGTTAATTTTACTGCTTTTAAGTCCTGGTGAGACTGAATAGACAGGTGAGACAGCAGATCTGGAAGTGGGTCTGGCCCCCTGTAAGGGTGTTTCAGATAAGGCCAAAAGGAAGGAGAACCAAACCTGATGAGGCCAGAAAGGAGTAATTAGAATCACTTTTGCCTTGCATTGAATAACTTTCTGAAGAACCTTCACTACAAGGGGAAAAGGGTAGGAAGACGTAGAGGAAACCCTGAGGCCAAACGTAAATCAGAGCACCCCTCTGTGAGTGAGTCTCCAAAGGGATCAAAGCAAATTAGTTGCTGCACTTGGTGTTCAGATGGGATGTGAAGAGGTCACAGTAAAGCTGGCCCCAGTGAATAAAAATCATGGTTGCCACTGAATAGATGAGGACCACTCTTGAGACAGGAGATAAGGACTACTTTGTCTGGGGATCTTCTCAGGATCTGCATCCCTTACCACCCTAGTACTAAGCATAAATATCACTTGCATCACTTCTCACCTCCAACTCTACTCTACCCCTATAATGACTTACTCCTTTCTGGTGACATACACCTCAACCCTGGACTATTCTCCAACTCCTCTACCAGTTTAACCACACAACCTGCACCACATCATCCAAACTCACCAGCCAAGCACCTAACCTTATAATTAACTCAATATATGCAGCATCATGAAAAAATAAGAAATTCTATGGTTGGATGGGCCAAGTACTCTCCCCACATAATAACAATCACAGAAACTTGGCTCAAACCCCACATATCAAACAAAAAATTCCTCCACACTGGCTACAACAGCCTTCATCTTAACAGACCAAACAAAAAAGATGGAGGTGTTGCCATAATATACTCTGACCACCTGAACCTGTCCCCTGTATTAAACCCTCCCCTTATGCTTCACCCAGCAGAGCTCTTAAATGTAAACTTAATGACCATAAAACTCAAACAGCATCAGAAATATATATACCCTCTGACAACAACATTCTTATACTAGAACAAACTCTCTCTTGGCTCACCCAAAACATACCCAGTGAAACCACTCTCCTAGGAGACGTCAATATCAATTGGTTATCCCTAACCTCCAACTCACCCAACTCTTGCTTAAACATACATGGCTTCAAACAACTAATCTCAACCCCCACACACTAACAATCCAACCAACTATAGTACTATCATAGACTGGATACTAGTTTCCAGTCCAGACCTATATCCTCACCCCCCTGAAACTCTACATGACTCATCAGTGGCCAATCTCCAATTTGTGTTCAAAGATTCCTCTCTCACCATCAAAGGTCACATAAATTCAAAGACTGCCGTAGCCTCTCTAACTTCCACCCTGACATATTCAATAACATGCTCTCCTCTAGTAACTGGTCCTTCCTATCCTACCTTCCTCTAGATGAAGCAGTCCAAAAATTAAATTCTATATTTCTAAATATACTGAACTCTCTTGCCCCCCCCCCTCTGAACAATAAGAGTAAAATCTCTATGCTCCCCCTAGTTATCCCATTCTACACACTCTCATATGCACAAAAGAGACAATGCCTGAAAGCTCTGGACTAAGACTAGATCCCCCTCCCACCAACAAACCTATAAAGAACATCATAGCCTCTATATAAAAATAAAGTCAACATTGACAAGAAAAACTTTTACCAAAACCCCAGATAACACATCTCAGCAACCCCCAAAAATTTTGGAACACTATCAGTCATATCCACCACCCAAGCAACCCCACAACTCCTAATCCATGTCCAAACAATACCCCCCCCCTTTGTAGCAGTCTCCATAATTAATTCTTATCTTATTGACTCTATCAGTGAAGTAATGTCATCCTCAAACTCCACTAATCCACTGACCTCCACCACCACCACCACCTCTAATCAAAATAATTCCTTCTCTCTGAAACCTATTCCCACGAGCTACATAAAATGTTTCCTCTATAAGCTTAAGCCTTCTCTCCTTCTGTTGATAACCTACCTTCACTTCACTCTTCCCTAAGCTATCAGCAAACTCCATAGCACATCCTATTGTCGTCCTCAAACTGCTCTATATCCAAATCCAAAGTACCCTTGCTCTGGAACCAATTCTTTACTATACTTATCCACAAAGGTGGCAATCCCCCTGAACTGTTTTATCTAATTACTGCCCTATAGCCATATGGTCCACACTCTCTAAAATGCTAGAAAAATGTGTACATAAGCAAATCTTGGACTACCTACTCCCAGAAAACCTACTCATCCCACCCAACATGGCTTCTGTCCAAACCATAGTACCACAACCTCCTTCATCTCTTTTACCCACTCTATCTCCCTTGCCAGAGACAACAAACAACTTGTTTCCTGTCTCTTCCTAGACCTCTCCAAAGCTTTTGACATGGTCTCTCACACCATGCTCCTCTTCAAACTCTCCAACCTCAACCACTCTACCTCAGCCATCTCCTGGTTTACCAGCTACCTCTCCAACAGACAACAATCAGTTAAATGGCTCTCCTCACTATCTCCCTTCCTCCCCATCAAGATGGAAGTTCCTGAAGGTTCAATTCTTGGTCCCTTACTGTGAAACATCTTTACTAACCACCTCCACACATCCTGTCCTCACTCTACCCTCATTCAATATGCGGATGACTCCACTATAATCTCCACCTCTGATACCCTCTCTGACTTGCTCAGCCACACACAAAACTCCTCTAATTCTACTGAAAACTGGCTCTCTAATAATCAACTTATTGTCAATCCCCAAAAGACCAAATTCCTTCTATTCTTCCCTAAATCGCTCACCCACCTCAAATCGCTCACCCACTTCAAACCTACATTCTCTATAACACTACTGAACAACAATATCATTAATGATGAAACTCACGTTAAGCTTGTTAGGGCCATCACAGATGATAAACTCAAATTTGGCCTCCATGTCCACCACCGTATAAAGAAAACCCACCAAAAAATTGGTTTACTATACAGAAATAAAAAGCCCCTTACAAAAGACTCTCGTATCTCTCCTGCCTATGCCTATCTTTTTCCCAGTCTCCTCTATAGCTCACAAATCGCAACTAACTCACAGACTTGTCTACTAGCTAAACTTGAAGCCACCTACAACAAATTAGCCAGGTTTACAGCTAATCAGACCTCTAACTCTCATCACTGTCATTCATTCAGGCTTCAGACTGGTTAGAGTTTCCCCACCAGCTACTATCCTCTCAACTACTTATCGTTCATCCATCCTCTATAAGCCCTCCTCCTGCTCCTATCTCATCTCTCTTTACACTCCAGCTAGAACCCTCAGAAGCTCTGACCAACAACACCTAGACATTTGTAAACCTAAAAGATCAATAGTCTAAAACTTAAATAGCTATGCTCCTGTCCTGTCATGAAACAAGCTTCCCTTGGCCATCAGAAAAATAACATGCACACAAGAATTCAAAAAAAGCTCTCAAAGAATATCTACTTAAGACCTGGACATGTCACTGCTTGAACTTCCTTCCCCTAAAACATCCCTAAATCCCAACCTCTCTGACCTCTCTAACTACAACCTCTTTACTGCTCATCTCACTGCTACCTCTAAATTGCTATACTTCTGGCTCCGTCACACATTCTCATCTTGTTCCTACTGCTCTCCCTACCGCTATCCCCTAACTCTTCTCACGTAACTTCTTTT